>NC_069144.1:56599448-56657485 GCF_943734635.1 Anopheles cruzii | reverse complement strand
GAAAATAAATTAAAATTAACGAAGAACAATTTGGTGGCCGAGTTACGGCAAAAATGGTTCCGGATCGTGGTGGAAGTGGCCAGCTCAACTGGCACCACTGCCAACTGAGAGCTGTCAAACGCTCGTACCGAAACAGTTCCGCGAATGGCGATTTGTTTTTGCTCCCGTTCACGGTGTCCCTGGCGAAAGGATTCCCACGACGACCGATCCATCCGATAGTGGCGGTGTCCGATCGGTTTCTCGGGTTCTGTGGCAATTATTCCCCTTCTGCCCGCGTGTGTGCCCTGTCGCCAGTTCCTGTCGCGGTTGCCGGCGGTCGCGGCGCAATGGAGTGAAAACCGAGCCAAACCATTGCGGAACGGGCCACTTTGCTGGCAGAGTGCGCGCCAGCGATATATTATACGCGCCGCGGTTTCCTGCACCGTCCGGGAGTGAATCGCAATCCCGTCGTCGCCGGCCCCGTGCACACTGGCCGGCAGTTCTGGCCGAACGGCCGATCCGCATTGCAGAGTCACAACAGAAGGCCACACGATAGGGGAAGGTCGTGCGGCGGTACGGGACGGGTTTCTTTTTTCCTTCCCGCTACGAGCTACGAGGAAATAAAGAAACAACAACCACCAAGACGCTGTCCGTCGCACACTACCAAATGCCCCATGTACCCACTCTGTCAGCGATGTGGTGCTCTGTAGTGGCCAAGGGCAACAACGGGTGACAGCAATAGGAAGAACAGAAACAAAAAAAAAAACCGCGTATGCAATGATTGCCGCCGCGAGACGTACAGAAACGGCGAGAGTGTTAAAGAGCCCGGCCGCGGCTGCTGCTGCTGCGTAACAAGTTTCCCTGATTTGCGGCGTATTTTTGGTTTCCTCGCGACGGAACGGGACACGCGGAACCGGACGACCGGAGATCAGGTGTCACGCGGAAGTGCGCGGAAACGGCCGCTGGAAGACCGCCCCGTTAATGTGTGTGTGTCCAGTGTTTATGTTTGTGTGTCTCGAGTGGGTGTGCTTGTGTTTAGTGCAATAATTTGAATTGTTCTGTCCCGGCAAAAGCGAAGCCCGCCGTACGAGAAGAGCACAATAAGAATCGCAGCAACCGTTTTGAGTGAAACAATCGCCAAGAACGTTCAAGAACGTGTATTCCAATGAGCTGGTCGCCGCCTGCTTCTATGCTGTGAATGCTTTGTCACAATCCAGCGACCGCTTTGTGCCAGCCAGCACTGCGTGTGTGCGTGCGTGCGTGACTGCTTGGATGTGTTTCCAGCTGCTGATTAGCGATAGCGCGGACGGACGGTCACCAAAGAAGGTCAGTTATGATTCGGAGGATTCTGGTTCGCTCTGGCTGTATCTCAAAGCACTTCGGGGCCGATATGCGCCCAACAACGCCGAGGGCGCGAACATTGCCGTGCGCGGACGGCGGTGTATGCACGGTGTGTTCCAACCTATCTCAACATTTTTCGGCATATTTACACGTCCGTCGTCGTCGTCGTTGCCGCCGCTGCCGCCACCGCCAGCTGCGATCGCGTTTTGTTTTGGTTCGGCTGTTTCTTTTCTGCCGTGTGCGCTGCGCACCGCGATTGATTCATTTGCTTTCAATGTTTGGCCGGTCTTCTTCTTCGCCGTCGCCGTCTTGAGTGTGCGCGCACACCTACACAGGGCGGCGCACACACGAACGCACCCACTGGCGCGCTTTGCCTCGATTAGTTTTGTTTATTTTTAGTCCGACGGTCGCAGCATAAATTGGCGCAACATGGACGGGCCCTCCGGCTTGCTGCTGAAATATGCCACACGATGATGTGAGGAAGACGCCGCAGACTCCGAGACCGGACCTAGGTCCGGTCCGCTCCAGACGATCGCTACTCGATACCATTATAGTGATCGCGGCCCACAGGCGGACGGGCGGAATTGCGTAACGCGTAGAATCGCGTCCGGCGGCTTGGTGGACCGCCGTGTTTGGCCGGATCGATAGAAATGCAAATAACATTTCGATCCGAACCCACAGAGAGAGGCGGCTCACAGGCTGTACAAACAGAGGGCAGCCGGCAGAAGGCCGGCAAACTGGAGGGCACACCCTTGGACGTGACACAAATTCCGTGTCCCTCCCGGCGCTGGCACCCCATCGGGTGGTCTTCCGATGGAGACGTCCGTGTTTGGTCTTTATCAATTCGCTACACACCGGGACCACCGGGTGTCCGAGTAGGTCGCCGGACCGGACCCACCGCCGCCCGCTTATCACAGTTGCGTTCGATACACCCCGGAGACTCCGGTCCGTTGCTGGTCCGGTTTCTATTTATAATTATCACTTCTTTGGGGTTTTTTTCTTACTGTCCGGCATTAGCGATTAGCCGCTTTCAAGGATCTTTTTTCCCATACGGCTCGATTAACGCCGCGAATTAGGCTCTCGTATGTTTATAATTTTTGCTCCGTACTCTTCACGCGCTCCACAGCAGGATGTTTGAAAACTTTGGAACCAAAGACGAATTAAATGGCAACTTCTTGGGATCGCAATAAAATATTTATGGTTCTGTTGATGATTTTTGTGTGTGCCGTTTTCGGCCACTCTCGGAACGGACCACCGTTTCGCTTCATTTGAGGATACCTGGACCCCTGCCTGGCTTGACTGGAACAGGTTCTCTCGCTCTCTCTGTGTGCCTCATTTCTGGTTTTAGTATTCAAAATCTGGCCTCGATAGCATCTGGGGAGAATCGATCCGCAGGCGCCGACAGTGCGGGTGCTGTGTCCGCCGTCCGCGCGTTTGGTCCAGATTCAAATGAGTTCGCAGAAAAGAACGCACAAATCACGTTCCTTTTTATGGGGCAAGTGGGACAATTTTTTGTCGCACCAGAGAGCATGGCGCGAAGGAAAACACAACACCGGCCATGTTGAAATGACTTTATTATATTTAATCCAAAAAGCAAAATACAACGTCTTCGCGGCCCGCGGAAACGGAATAATATTCAAGCAAACGGCACGGCGCGCCCGCCGGCCGGCCGGCCACGGAACGGAACCTGCGTGGCATTTGCCGTTTGCCTTTTGCCGGCTTTTGTATGTGTTTGTGGCCGATAGTTGCATCGGTGCAACGTCTGCAACCCCGGGCGTGTTCGCCGTCGGAGTGTTGTTTGCACAAATACCAATTAAAACCCCACAATCACGGGCAACGGGAGGCCTTTATGCAATCATCCGCCGGTGCATTTCGTTGCCAACGTTGTCGGGCCGCCGAGGGTGGGTGGGTTGTGGGGGCGCGCGGCAAACTTGCCAACTATAGGTTGCCGCCGTTTGCCTAGGCAGAGGCACACTTCAAGGTCTCTCGCGTATTCGCTGCCGTTGCATCGGTTGCACATTAGCTGGACCCCACTTTTGGCGGGCAACGGGAGGTCATAATAAACCCCGGCCCGGCCGTCTTCCGCACCGCACGGGGGGGTATTATTTTTGGCCCCAATCACATTGCCCAACTCGACGCGAACCGAATCGCCTTAGGAGCGGCTTGAATTTCATAATTCGTCGATATTCGCGTCTGCGGCCCATTGTGTGTTGGCTTCTTCCCGTGCGGGATGCTGATATTTTTATCGCCGGTGACGTAACGTTTAGTACAACGGATGGCGCAGGGCATTCGGAGGGCTCCACTCCGACCATTAGTGGCTACCGGTTCTTCGTCCGGGGACCTTCAAAATTAATACACAATTTAAACGATAAGAAGAAAACAAATGAGCGATGGTCATTTGTCAGACGTTAATCAGATAAAGTAAATCCTCAATTCCTCGCTCGGATGTGAGCAGTGAAGCCCGGTTTAAAAAAATGCACGATTCCGGTTTGTTGTTGGCCGGGGCGGTCCGGTCTGGAAGAATCGCGGATCGCAAACGGAACGCTTGTTTCACACACAGTAACAAACCACTCGCTTATCGTACGGAACACGACGACGATGACGACGGTGGTATCCGTTTTGGTGGTGGAGAGCCATAGGTCAGTTAAATGTGGACGCCGTCGCCGTCGCACACCAGCCCAATTCGATTCGCAATTCATTCCGCGGGCCGGGCGGGACAAGTGGCGAGCGGCGGCGGCGCTCGTCGGGATCGCGAATAAAACCGAATGGTCCGTGGCAAATGCTGCGAGCTCTGGGCTCTCTCTGTAAGTGCGAATTCGTAGCGTAAAGTGTTGTTTTTCTAATTTGCAATCAGTTGGGTCTCGGAGCAAACCTCTGCCCCAGAAGGACCGATAAGGATTGCTTTTTTGCTGCAATGTTTTCAAACAAGGAGTTATCTAACTTGGGTCGCGAGCCGTGTCGATTAGATAGCTCTCCGTGCTAGATCGCTCCCGGCTCGAACTGGAAACAAACACATCCCGGAGTGCATTGTGTCTGGTCCGCGGACTCTTCCTTCCGATTGTCCGATGCCAAGGCAGGAGTGCTAAAAGTAATAGAGCTGTACTAAAACTGCTCGACAATTTCGCGCGTCCACCGCGCAGCGTTGGGTGGTCTTGTTTTCCTTTCTTGCGGTCTGGCCGGTGGCCATGGCTCTGGGGTGACTGGTGGGCCGGTTGTGTCTGTATCGGTGGCCCGCTCACGCAGTTGGCTCGCGATCAGACCCGCGGTCCGTCATCCGATCGTTCTCGACCATACTCAACACAAACACACAGGTGCCGCCCGCGGCTTAATTCTTCGCGACTGTGTCGAGAAGACGAGAGGCGTGGTGGTGGTGTGCTCAAATATTCGTCTCCCCACTCCCGAGGGGTGACCCGCCGGTCGGGGGGGAGAGTTCGCGGCCGCGAACTCTAGAGCGCAATAAGACGCGCCTAGCTGACTGATAAATGCGCGATTTGCATAAATTTTACACTCGGTGGCCACAGACCGAATGGGGGGGCTCACGGGGTAGTCACGCCGAAGTACTTACAAGGCTACCATGTGTGTGTGTGTTCTACTAGTACGCCCTCTGTCGGCTCTACGCAATGCGCAGGGCGCAGCGCCATCTGCACGAATTTGCGTAAAGCACGTGCTCATCGCGGGGCTAAGTGGCTCCTGCCCCATATTCCATTGCGTCCCAATTCTTAATTTTATTCTCCTATTCAAATGGATCGTATCAGCACTCGATTCACTCGAAGTGCTATTAATTATTTCGCGAGCTTCCATTGATTGGTGGTTATTGTCGTGTTTGACCCGGGACGTGGAAAATATGCGAAATTTTCACTCAACACACTCACTCTCGTCGCCGATGCCTATTGAACTGTTAATTCGACATCGTGCACCCTCCCCGGTTGATTGAAGGCTGATGTGAATGTAATTTAATTGGAGCTGGGGCGTCCTCATCGAGCGAAACGTACCATTAGAGGTTGAACATCAAGGGCTGGGTTTTTGGGGGCCACAAATCCAACAGTACGTTCCTGGTACCAGTGCCCGTTTTCGCGCTTATGTTTTGCCTTTGCCCATGTGGGCCTTGCCATCGGGGATTTCGAGGTACATTTTCTCCTCAGCAGGATAATTTATTGCTAGGCAAATTCTGAGAGCTTCTGGTGAGCTTCCTTCGGATGTTTTGAGGCACAGCTTTCAAGTGTGATTGTCTAAATTCCTTACATCACCGTAGCACGGCCACAAAAAAAGCACTTCGCGTGGCGTGTGAACCATATGTACAAACATATGCGGCGGGGCCATTGACAGTAGTGCCACGAAAATAGCCGGTTGTTTAGAATTAGAATTGTTCCAGATCCCGTCCAGATCCCGATTCCCGGCAAGTGGATTATGTGTACGACGGTGTAATTATTGCCCCCCTTTTTGTGCTCATGCTCACCATGGCCCGGGGAATCGGGTGCCGATTGACGGGGCGAAATGACGCGCGCGTGAGTGTAGCATGCACTGTGCCGGTTGATTTCCCAGGTGCAGCATGCAATTTAAATAATGATTGTTTTTCCAACAACGCACTGAGATGTTACATTGTAAGCAGCCTCCAGCACGCTACCCTTTGGGGTTGTGTGGGGTCATTTTTTTGTCGGAATCTGAAACGTTAATTACTGTTTTTCTTTGCGTTGGGAATGTGCTTCAACACACCACCAAGGAGAGCACCAGTCTTGCGACGGTTCTTGGTGACGCTGTTTTTTGGGTCTCTTCAAAACCATCGCTCCAATTCCCGGACATAAAATTTTAGGTTTTCAGGATGATCTCGCGCTGCAAGGATTAACGGCGGTGCCATGGCTCGAGTTTCGAAACATAGTCCGAAGCAGTCCCCCACCGGGGAGCGGTCACTGTGCCGCCGCCGGGTTTGCTATCGGCGGACGCTAAAACTAAACAAAACGTGCCCGGGGTTGCAAAACCGTATCCAACTACAATTTCCACCTTGGACCACGGTGAGAGTGTGTGCCAGGCCAGGCCAGCTGTTGCACACTAGTAGAAGTGCGTACCGAGCGCTGAGCAGTCCGCCAACGAACGAAAGTAGTTTCCGGTCGTGCACGCCGAGCTTCTGTGTTTTATCCCGGGCCATTGGTTTTGTAGGAAGGACCTTGACAGTTTGTTCCGTCTCAACGGCATTCTTTAGCGCACACAGAGTGAAGCCAGTGGTTCGTAAGGTCGGTGTGAGTGTCGTTTTCGGGAAGAACGAGCCGTCGGTCCAGAAAGTTAAATGCAAAATTGCAACAATCACTTTACGCAGGATTAAATCGCGGATCGTGCATAATTCGGTTCCGGCGATCGATGGAGGCGGATAGTTGGTGGACACCTTAGAGACTAGGAAAAAACAGGGGACCCCCAGCGCCATTGTGCCACGTTGCCAAGGCAACTTGACCCGCGGGTTTCATGATACACGTCTGCCTGCTGTTCGAAAAAAGAAATGCTGTCAGCAGAATGGGTGTTGGAAGTTCGAGGAAAATTGTTACCACAAAGTGGCCAACATGACAGCACACGGCGGCAATTGGGCAGCATATGGCGAGCACTGTGTGCGAAGTGATTGAACTCTTGTTCGGAACCCATCGTAGCACTTTTTACCGAGTGCATTTGGAAGTCGCCCACGAACGAATGCCATTTGTAGACGTCGCCGCCGTTGAGGGCATTTTATCACCCCTTCGTACGTGCTGCCAGCTGGGGTTGCTTTAGGTCGCGGTCTTGACCGTGGAATTCGATGCCATTAAAAACGAACAAAAAAAAAAAATAAACATTTCCAGCGACACGCGTCAACCACATCGAGTTCACGCGAGCAACGTAAGCAAAACAAGGGCCGAGGCCGGAGGACCGCGAACGCGGCGTTCCACTCAACTGCGTCCCCCAGGGGAGGTGCAGAGTGCTTTAGTGGGTCATCTCGTTAGAAGATGTGTATCCTTCCCAAAGGCTTCTGATGGTGGGCGAGATGAGGTTTCAATCATGTGCCCCAGTAATGCAATCTTTATACTGTCCCCTTCTCCCGTTAATGGAACCGAGTTAGGAGGTTCTAGCAGCTGCTAGGTCCCAATTTGCGGACGACATTCCTCGGCTCGTTGGCCGCATAGTTATTTATAACAATTTTATAGGATCACGGAAGTGGCCGCGCAGGGGCCCACACATACCATTCATGTTGGCGTAATAACTTCGCAACTACTCTAGTCGGTCGAATAATTGCCATTTGCCCAAACCCAAACCTTCTTCGGCTCCGCAGCGGGCAATTTCCTGTGGCCCTAATCAACCAAGACCGGGGGATGATAATTCGGTTGCCATTTACCGTTTCATTAAACGCACCATTCATCCGGGGTGCCCTTATTTTTTCTATCTCTCTCTCTCTCTTTCTGTCTCTTGTCCCGCAGAGACGGCACCACACAAATGACGCATGAAGGAAGCAAGTTCTGTTTCCGTCGGGCCACGGGATCACGGTGCAAACAACGTGCCGTACCATTGCGAAAAAGTCTGCGATCCTCGTATTTCGCCACCCGGGTTTCCGGTTACGCTGCTGGTTACGATTGGTCTGACTTCCAGACGGCTCCGCCGTTTCCCGGAAGCAAACCGGGCGAGGCGAGTTGTTTGTCCTGTGTTTGCTCTCCGGGGTCTTACCGTTGAGTTACGTTCTTGTAATCGAATCGAGGTTGTCGAAGAAAAACATTCTCGTCTTATTGGCGGCGATCGCGGCGGTGCCGACGGGCCCCTAAACGAGTTCTTAAGAGATCCGGAGTCCGTTGCTGTTTGACCTTGCACAGGTTTATCGCCTCAGAGTGCCACAGTATGTTCACATCGCCTCGTTAACCTATCGCGATCACTTACCGGCCGTTAGGTGTCATTGAAACCTTAACTTGTCCCCCGAAGGTTAACGGCGTTCCGTTGGCCGAGGGCTTCCCAAAACCGGATTGGAGCCAATGAACCGACTTTTGGGTCCCTTTGTCTCTCGTACCAGAACATTGCACCCGGGCTATAATGTCGCTTTGTTGCCGGAGGTTTTATGTTGCGTTATGCTTATTTAACCAAAGCCTCGGTGGGGTGCTCCAAAAACTGAATGTTACCTTCCACGTACGTGCGATAGTAGTGGCCACCGGGAGTGGCACCTACCGTGAAGTTGATTAGCTAGTCACACGTCAGCGCGAACGTTCTTGGCCACGGGTTCGTACGTGATCGGGCAGAGCATTCCACCGGACAGGCCACGGAATGCCACCGTTACGCCCTACGACGCTACCGTTAATGGCGGGTCCCGGAGCCATTCCCTGGGCTGGATTCTAGTGGCTTTTTCGGTGCACATTTCCGACGACGATCGATGCTCGGTCACAAGCCACAGCCACAGCAACCTCTACACGTCGTCCTCGTCGTCGCGGGGAGCCAGTGTAATGTGCCGCGAACGATTTATTTCTATATTTGGCCGGACGCGGCCACTGAGATCGCAAGTCGCAAAAACGTTTTAAAATGCAGAACCTTGAACGCGCCCGGTAGGGTGCGGTGGTGGTGGCGTTGGGGGTAGGCACCGGTGTGGGCCGATGTGGTGGTCGTTAAGCAATTGGTGGTTGGTGTGTCACAGCGTGCCGCCCGAGCATGTGCCTCTGATTGCGCGGACCAATTGCCTCCCGACAGCACGACGCTGTTCCGCTTTTCAGGGTAGCCCAAGAAGGAGGACTCCGGCCAGTGTGGTTACCCACGTCCCCCACGCACGCATGTCCTTAAGCATCCGTTGCCAGCCTCGGTTGGAATCGGATGAATGAGCTGCGAGGGTTCGTCAAGTCAAGCACAGTCGGTGTCCTAATCAGTCGGCCAGTTGTCTAGTCACCGATGGGTGGTTGGCGGCAGGTTGGCCACGCACAACACCACACAACCCACGCGTGCTCCCCGCAGCGCAGGAGCGATCCACATTCCCGTGCTTCTAACTCTGGCGCCAACTTACTGATTTGTTAACGTTCATTAACTCTCTCTCTCTCTGTCTGTCGCTCTCTATCTGTTGATTCTTTATTCAGCCCACGTTCCACTTCATTTTTCACAGACTCACTGTTGCTGTGGCCGCGTATTCCGGACTCCACACCGTGCGTAGGACATGAATCGTTCCGTCAGCAGCGATTGGACCCAACGGTGGCGGTAGCTCTCGTGTTGAGGTCAGGTTGAGCAGCAGCAACAGCAGATTGTCCAGAAGGATACGACAGGCCGCGGGAGCACAACGAAGGAGAAGCAGGTGCGACGCCGAGGGAACGCCGAGGACGGCACGATGAATGAGCCCCGTGCCGCCGGTGGAGAGCCTGGCGGCCGCGGAGCTCCGGCGTCCGGCGGGATGCTGATCGATGATGGAAGGGCGGCCGATCGAAGGAGGGCCAGCTCGGTCGGTAGCTACGATTCCGACGGGGACGAAGCACCCGGACCGAGCACTGCCAGCGAGCACCGGCACTCGTCGGGGACGACAAAGGATTCGACCGACAACGGGTCCTCAAGGTGAGTGTTACAACATCTGCCAGGCAGGGGGGTTGGGTGCGTTCTTGGCCACCGGATAGGCGAAGGACACGTTGCGACACATTGTCTGCCTTTTCTGGGAAAAGTAATCAACGGCAACGTTGCTTGCATAATAACCCTCGTTCCGGCGGGACCCCTTTCTGCGCTGTGGCGCGTCAGGCGAAGTTTCTAAATGAGACCTGCCATCGACTTCTGGCTCCAGCGACACGCCACCAGTGGCTTTTCCGTTTAATTTCGGCTGGTAACGTTTAGCGAGGTTCAACCAACACACTTGCGTCGCCGTTTCCGATTCTGTTTTGCATCTTCCAGTGCATCGACGGCGCAGCAAGTTATCCGCGCGATCGAGCAGGTTGAATATGCAGCCGAATAATGAGATTAATAATTCTGATCCGCAAGCGCCAGGCGGCCCCGCGAACCGGCTGGCGCTCCAGGGCCAGGGTGACAGTAATACATGCGGACACCATCGCCGTCAGGCGTCAGGTTTTTCAAGATTGCTACCCACCCGGGGACTTTATCATATCATCAGACGGGAACCGCCAGCGAAGGGAACGCTATTTCGGTCGGCCACCGGATGGGAGCCTCATGAGGGACCATCCGTCTCCATTTGAAAATAAACTGACCAGCATCACGGGCGTAGCCCCTTCCGATGGTTGCGCTCCGATCACTGTCGGGACAAAATGTATTTAAAAACCACCCAAGCCTCGGTCCTGGCCGCGGTTGGTCAATCGATTTCCTGTTTTGTCGATTTTTTCAAATCCGATGTTTATACGGCGGACTGCGGTTCCTTTGCCGGGAAATCACGTTCGCTTGAGAACGGTCCTCTTGTTTGTTCCTGTTTATTGTTCCTGTCCCAATCAACACTACCACTACTGTTAATAATTGGCTTTTTTTAAGTCAACCTGTCCGCAATCTGGACCGCCGCACAGTTAATGATGGCGAATCTTTTGCGCCGCGTCGCGGATCACCAATTTGCATAGGAAAAGCGGTTTAATGGTGGCAGTAATTTATGGCCGTGCCAAAGGTGATAAAACGGTTCCGAAGCGATAGTACACCAGGACCTTTCTCTCGCTCGCTCTGTCTGTCGGTCGGGCGCGTGTCCGACAGTTGCCGGCACGGCTTATCAGACCACTATCACGGGGACCATCTTGGTCGGGACAGAATGCCCGCGGGTCGGGATGCGAGGCTCAAGCTAGTGGCTCACAAAATGGCGTGACCGAGCGTGTGACTTCCAAAAAGTCAGATCCACCACAGCGCCTAGTGGCCACCTTTTTGTCGGGTACGCAAAACTAGAAACCAAAAATTGGTTTCTTTCGCGGCAGGAATTCTGCCACCCCTCGGATGTGGGCGCGAGAGAGATAGAGCAGGGCGAGCAGGAGCGAGAACGGGCAACCTGTTCGCGGCCCGAACCCGAACAGTGAGTTCCCGAACGGCGGTGTGGCGCGCGCGCCCATCACGAGGATGCTGCATGGATCGGTCGGGAACCGAGCTGATGATGAGTCCGCCTGTCGGTCGGTCGTCCGTCTGTGTGTACGGCTGGTCATGGTTGTCACCAGCCGCCCGATGATCGAGACCACATAAGGAGGAACGAGAATCGGAATGGAATAAACCGGGCCCAAGAGTAATTAAATGATGGAGACGGACACAGCGAGAGAGAGAGAGAGCGCAGGTCTGTGGCGTGTTGATGGTGAAACCAGTCGCGGGGTGGTTGGGTCGGTCAACAAATGGCAACATTGTGGGCGAGTTATGAATTCTTTCCGCCAGACCACGACCACACTCACCCGATTGAAACGACAATAGACGAGACCGCAGTCTCGGGTTTTGGGGTAACTCACCACTCCGTAGACGAACTCGGATCGCCCGGTGAGCGTTCAAAGCGCGACTCGAGGGCCCGCGCGATTAGAATGTTTGCAGAAGAGGGGTTTTGCAAGGACCAAACCTGTTCCGCCGTCTCTCGGGTGATTAGATGACGGTCCCACCGCCCCGCGCCCATCTTGCCCTACCGCTGCTGGCATCCCCCGTTCGCCGAGGCTCGTAGAGGAATGAAAATAAACAGACTCAGACACAGACACACTTCCGCGCTAAGGACGGAACACATCAACAAATTTGTCCGATCCGATGCGGGTCACTCAGCGCGGCGTTATCAAAACCGCCGCGCTCGGTTGTTGTGTGGCCGTCACCGCTTCTGAGTGCCGACTCAACAACAGCAACAACAACAACAACAGGTCCCCGGTCCGGTTCGGTCGTATGATCGTCGTCGACCAGTCGCCGCCGCGTATCGGTTCCTCAGTCGCGTTTCGCACGTGGTACTAGCGGGAAGTTTCTGCGCTTCGGGTTGTAACGCTCGCCAAACGTCGCGCACTGTCTCTCTGTGTGTGTGCTGTGTGACAGTGTGACAGTGTGACTATTGTTTCTTTTTTTTTGCGACACAAACACCCTTCGTTCTCACCGACACCAAGGCTCTAGAAGCCGTGGGCTGTGTGGGGTGTGGTGTGCCGAGTCGTGTGGTGAATTGCGCACCAAACAGGCAAGTGTGGTGAAAATGGAAAAGTGTCGCCTGCCAAAAATCCCTCTAAAAACCCTCTCAACGAAGGGGGGCTACTCACCACCACACACCACACCTGTTGCTGCCGTTCGGCTGTTGTCCTTACATCGTCCGGTCCTTTCTGGTGCGGTGGGCCAGTGTGTTGACGGCGTGTATGTGTGCTTCGGTTAACTTTTGTGCCACCTACTCGGGCACCGCAGGACGTCATGGCGTTTTGAAGAAAGTCACCAGCAAGTTTCGCGTGGAACGTTCGCGCCAAAGTGTGCTTTGATTGGGTGTTGTTCCCCGTCGCACTTTCTGCGCTGTTCTCTCTCATGCTCTCACGGTAGTCACAGCAGGCCGGGCAGAATAAACATTTCACCTTCATCCGGGCTCCATAAATCAGAGTGCGCGCCCAAGTTTCGCTCTGGCTTTTGCGCCAGATTCGGGCACCACTGGTGCTTTACTGTGTGTCCGGGATGCCCGTTTTAAGCCGTGTGGTGGAAAAGAATTTCCCGCGGCCGCCCCAACAGATTGTGATAGTGTACAGGAGTGTACGGTGTGTGTGCGGCGGTAAAAGCCTCTTGTTCCGCGTCGTGCTTGAGTGTACTTTTTCGTAAGCTTGAGCGCGGGCCTCATAAATTTATCATCTCATTTCACGATGCCACAAAAATGGCGAAAGAGCCGCAAGACAAAAAGAAACCCGACCAAGTGCCGGCCGGCGCAAGAAATAGAGCCCGACGTGGTATAAATTTTATTTTGCCAATTGTAACCATTTTCCTGGGCGGTGACGACAACGCGCCAAACTAACGAACGAAGGAGGAAAAACAAGCAGAAAAAGGAAAGGCCGATCCCGCGCAGAAATCAAATCCAATGGCCCGGCACGGTGATAAGAATGGCCGAAACAACGTGAAAAACATGATCAACAAACTGTGGCGCGCGAGTGGTTCGCGAACAACCTTTCGAAACACAACAATGAAGACAACGACGACGACGATGGGCATTAAGAGGCGTCGTAGTAAATCAAAACCTCACAACATCCATCGCGCGCGCCCGTGTTCCGCGGAGCATGACAAGAAATTAGTGACTCTGGCTTGCCTACCATCGTGGCAACCGGTCGTGGCGTCTTAGTTGGCGGTGAAAAGTGTGCCTGCGAAAAGAGAGAAAACAAATAGAAATTCCAAACCTACCGAGGTTTCCGATACCCTCTACCAAAGCCGTCGTCGTTGACAGTGGTTGGCCGATAATTACCGCCAGCCAGGAGAGGGAACCCGGCGTGGGGGCTCAGAATCTCCAAGCCAAGAAACCCCCCTTGGGGAAGAAGCACTTTATGACGTCAAGAAGTAATGTGGCGGAACTAAGTGTACACCTATTGTAGATTTTGATGAATTTGCCCACTTTGGCCACCGGCCACTACCGAAAGGAAGGAACAGGGTTATGGTTTGGTTGATTTGGTTTGAATTTTTGTTCGCAACCGAACCGGAGATGGGTGTGCCCAAAGCCTACTGATTCACAGGCATATTCTGGTAACTCGATTTGAAGCAAGATCGAAGGATCAAGAGGCTCGGAACCGATGGCAACCAATTTGGTTACCGGTGGCCGATTGATTGGTCAAACTCAACAAACTATCTATAGAACAGGCTAGTTCCGGACCGTGCGTCACGTAAAATCGAATTGAATCAACCGTGGCTGTTCACACATGGCGGCGGCATCCTTCCCGATCCCGAGTTCGGGGAAAATCTTTCACGGCAACTTGTTCCCAGTTTTCTTTTCGGGGTTGTTGGGCTCACGCCACCGGATCTCATCGAGCCCTGGGTCGGGCCTGGGTTCTTTTCGCAGTTCCCGGAAGCTCGCCGGTTCGCCGAAATTCGGATGATTGACATTCACGGGTGAGCGAAAGTAATTGAAGCTCCCGCCAGCGTCAGCGAGGCTTTCCCAACTGCTTGGGGGAAAGTTTTCCCACCCCGCGCCACGCCGCATCGGCCCGGCGGCCCCCCCGGGGTTTCTGGTTGTTCACTTTTGTAAAATTTCTAATTAATTCAACCGATCCTGTGGGCCAGTGCCTGCCAGTGTCAGTGCAATGGTGGGTAATGTTTGAAAATTCTCGACGACAACGCGGGAATTTCGGCGAAAGGCCCTGTGGTTGTCTGCCTTCGGGAGATGGCTGTTCCGTGTTTTCCCTTTTTCCAAAGACCCATTTCCCATTTCGCAACGTTAGGTAATGGTTCGTCAACTGGCAACACGGTATTTGTCGTATGTAAAGCGCGCGCGCGCCACTTGTTTTGATGATCGTGTGCCTCGGAGCCGGAGCGTGTGCCTGTGGGACCATTTCCGACACGCCGTCCACGCTCGGTCTTATCGGTTTCGGTTGTGATTAATTTCGGTGAAGCAGAACGACCGGTGGCGACCGCTAATAGGGTCACAGATTGCGCGATGTCCATGTCCGTTTCATGTCGGCGGCCGAAAATCTGTCGTGGCACGCGAATCTAAGCCTAATCTCGCGCTGGGATTGCGGTAAAGTTTGATCCCGGGGTCAGAATTGGCAACCGCCATCGATGGGAGTGCTTCCGGTTGGCTGGACAGAACATTCCGGCGTTGGGGGCCCTTCCAGTCGTTGCCCGATTTGGCCACATCAAACAGTCAGATACGAACGAAGCCTTTCATTTTTGCCAATATTTAGGTTACCTTTCACTCAAGTGTCCGCGCCCGTTTAACACCGTTACAATTACCTGCCGCAGCAGCAGCAGCAGGAGGAACGTTGAGAACCCGGTGACCAATACGGTGAAGGTAGATTACAAGAAGTGAACGTTCTTCGGACGGAAAGACCGAAGTCTAGTGATCAAGAGTGAGCGTACTGTGAGTGTCCTTATGCGAAGCGTGCGAGAGATGCCTGATGCCGCGTAGCGTTGCTGGCGGCCCAAGTCAAGCTGGATCCGGCGTCGAGTGAAGAGACGTCATGCACGCAAACCGATCCCCAGCAGCCGTCGTTGGCCGTCACTCCGCACGTGGTTAGCGAATCGGGGATCTCAGCATACGACGACCGTCAGCAGTATCGTCCTCAGCAGCAGCATCATCATCATCGACATCACCTGTCAGTCGGCCGTCCTCGCTCGCTGCACCACGGACCGGCCAGCGACCGGCGGGCAGCGATGAACATTTCGTCGGGATACGCACCGACGAGCGATGGCATGAGCGGCCACAGGCACTACGCCCGGCACTACAACCGACACTATCGCCCGGACCCCTCGCAACTTCCTCCGTTCAGTATGGCCTCACCGCCGGCGGACGGCTTTCCGCCGGATGGGCCCCCACTGGGAATGCTGGCCGGTGACCGTGGTTCTCCGGATCCGTACGGTGTGGCCGGTGACAAACTGTTCTACCCACCAGTCGGTGGTGCTTCGGCTTCCGCGGCCGCCTCCTATCCCTTCCCGCCCTCGTTCGATGCCCGCCCGTACCATGGCGGAGGTGCCGGTTCACCGTCGGGCTACGGTCCGCATCCGGCCGCACTCCGAGGCATGCACCCGGAACTGGGCGGCGGTGGGATGTATGGGGCCGCTGGTGGCTATGGGCCACCGGTTCCCTGGTATCAGCTACCTCCGTCCCCGCATTACGGCCAGCAGCAGCACCGGCATCATCATCACCAGGCGGAGCAGCTACCGACGGCGACGCCCCGATGCTACCCGATGCCACCGGAACATATGTACAGTATGTTCAACTTTAACAGGTAACCTCCCCCGAAAAGTGGGGCCACGGCACCGACTCAACACCCGGGGCGTGGTGTTGATGTGGGAGTCGTCGAGATATTTATTGGCACAATCCAGCCCAATAGAGCTTTCGAGCACATGAGAATATGACAGGATTCCGGATCTCATGAGGTTTCGGGGGGGCCGCAGATTCGATTCGAGTTCGGACAGCGGCATGGAAAAGTTTGCACCAAAAATGGGCAGCAGTTCGCGCTTAATAATCACAGTTCATATTCGAAGTTCTGAGAGCGAACGTGCCGTGAATACCACGACACGCGCCGGACAAACTTTGACCGGAGAGCAGCAACCCCAGTGGTCCCCTGCGGTCTGATTTCAATTACATTCCAGTGTGGGATGCTGCTTCCGGTAGCACGGCAAAGTTAGGCTATTTTAATACGGTGCGGCCACGTGCTCGGTGTCAATAGTCGGATCCGACTGCGCGAAGGACATGGCGCGGCCGCTTCACGTGCCTCACGCACAGTATCAAATAAATTTCCAACATTTGGGTTGACCCCTTGCTGTGTTTGCGCGTCGCCCAGTGCAAATACACGGGTCCGGTTCTCGGGCTCGTGCGGAAATTATTTCGCGGAAGGTGGTAACCCGGCAGCTGTGTCATGACGTCACCAACGACGGGGACCGATTGCCCTTTTCCCACCGTGGTCGGCTGCGAATGTCGTTAAGTAATGATGCTTGGCGTTTTGGAGACCCCGCCGGGGACCGTCCAACCGCGGGGCTCATAAGGGGCGCTTTTGTTTGGAACATTGTGCGAAGGGAGTCCGTCAGAACTGTCAGAATCCGGGTCCGTGGTCATAATTAATTTAATGATCAAATCGACGCTTTTAATTTCTGGCTATCCGGTTGGTCCTGGGAAATATCAAATGGCTCGGTGGCTTTACGGTAAATGGGAACGCCTCGAGCTCCGGCTCTCCACAATATTTTCTTCGTGTGCCGATCGAGAGGAAACCAAGAGGAAAAGTTTCCATGCCAGTCAGGTCCTTGCCGGGGTACCCGAATTCTGCGAACGACACCGAAACCGCCGCCATTGATGCTGTGGTCTAGCCCGAGGAGGTCTGGTAATTTGCTAGAAGGCTACCTCGGACCCGGCATTGTCATAGCGTGCCAATTTTTATTTGCCGAAATTATTTATAGGTTCGCTCGATTTCAAGTATGTTGGACCTGTTCCGTTACTAATTTAGTCGTCTTGGTTTATCGTGGGCCATTGGCAGCCAATCATCAGCATCATCACCATCGACGATGCGCTTTTCCCCGCTAGTTGATGCATTTCCCACCGGGAATCGGTGGCCAATTTTTATTGTTCACGCCAAAAACTCCTCGCCGGGGGATGTCGCGTGTCGCGAGGCAATGGCCATATCAAAACAAACAACATCACCATCGGTTTCAAATTATCGGCTTCGGAACTTCCAGAACACAAGCGTGAAATCAGAAAACAACGTGACAGAGCAAACGCTGCGCTGCACGAAGGGCCGATGTTTTTGTTGTTGAAGTCTTGGACCCGGAGTACAACTTTTGTATTACGTAGCCTCTCGGCGAACGCTCCAAACCTCATTCCCCCGGGGGTGGCGGTGGTGGGATTGTACGGCCGATTGCGAAACGATACCAGCGCACTCCTCCCCCCATTGCATGTGTTGCACTTGATTTCCAGTGGCGGGTGGCCGCAACAATGTTGCACCGCGCGCCACACACACGGACACACTCACCGAAACTATCATTAGTTTTGTAACCGGTGGAGGGGCCCCGGCTCTAATCCTTCCGTTCCGTTCCGGTCCGGACTCCCTCCCCCGGGGGGGGGGGTTACAGCGCAGTTTGTGTGGTGTGTTGATGATGTGCGCATATTACCTCCCGGTACGTTCCACACGTTCCTTGGCCGCAAGATAAACACGGACCCACCCACACACTCATCTTCGGTGTAATTTGCGATTTCCCGGTGCCGGTGCATCAATTGCACTCCGGTAAATGTGTGTTCGATTCACATTTCACTTGCACACGACGCTCCCGCCGGCTATAGATTACCTTTAACGGTCGGTTCGGATTGGCCATTGTTTTGCTGCCGATTCCAGTGATCGGTTTTGTGTCACTTTCGTTAATGGGTTCGACCTTGCTTCAACGCAGCTTACAGCGCTTAAAGTGTGTTAGAAAGTATTGCGATTTTCCACACTTTCTGCGGATTTACCTCTCAGTGTTCAGTCACAATCTTCCGGCGAACAACCAGATGGTTTACGGTTATGATGGACCAGGATACAGAACGCACGAATTGGGTCCTGGCAAATATTGGAAAAGTACCACCTTATTGTTCTTTGTGGTCCTCTTGAGCCATAGGCTTTTACAGCACCCAATATATTGCTCAAATGTGGGAACATTTCAGCCACAGAAATGGAACGGAAGCGTGAAGCTGAAGTAAACACACCCTGGGGGGTATTTTGGGAATTATATTTAACTTCAAACGAACCGGGGAAACGGAAAGAAAATAGCCCCGCGGAATTCGCTCAAGTGTGTGGGTCGAGTCGATAGATGCTGGCTGGATTGGAATTGTCCCACGGAAAATTGTAATTTTAATGCGTGAAATGAACCTGATAATGACCCAAAGCTTAGCAGCATACACTAGAGAACCAATCCAATCTGGTGCTACTGGTCAAGGACTCCAATCGCTGATGAATACGGTGAAAGAAATATTTGAAAGACTCGCAAATGCAAAAGACCACAGTTAAGGAACCTTTTTTGAGTTCGAACCAGGGTTCTCGACTCGTCCATTTTCCAACTATGCCGTGTAGTCGGGGTGTCGGGCTGGAAAACTGCACAATTTAATTTACCTGCTTGCCTACCGGTGGGTTACAATGTGTGGCCGACGGATCCACCATAAATAATGCTCCCGTGGTGCGCATGGGACCGCCCCCCTTCCACGGGGACATGACGCAATCGTGGTGCGGCTGTTAAATGGAGTCCACGAAACGAGCTTACGAGAGAGCCTTACGGCCTTACTGCGTTGGCGGAGGTGTCTGCTGAAAGTTTTCCACTGTCCACCTGTTGTTGTACTAACCGGCGGGCGGGCACACTTCTCACTTAGCTGGCCGCACCGGTATCCCTCTGTACGACTTCTGTGGATTCCCTCGAACACGGGTCACCACTTTCGTTTCGCCGAAATCATTGCTTTTTCCGGGGACCGGATGGACAGAGCGAGCGAGAGCCGGAGACGGAGAGTGCGTTCTGTCCTCGCGTTCGCCCCGAAGGGATTTATTTATCGTGGCTACGGCAGGAAATTGCCACTGAGGAGAAGCTTGTGTGAGAACACACAATTCGCGACACAATTGACTCGACGTCCGCAGTTGGTGCTGTGTGGTCGCAATAATATTGGCAAACATACGGGGGGCTTCGGCTTCGGCTACGGAGACTGGTTAGTTTGTAGCACAAGTCAAGCTCAGCAGCAGTGAGCTCCGAAGGTTTTGCGTGTCAAACCCCGCCACCTGACACTTGTTTGCGCGCAGCAATTATATTTGCATATTTACAATGTTTCTGGAGCTGGGGCTGGACCCATCCCGGGTGGCAGCTTTGGGTTCCCTGGGGCGAGCAGGGCGTCTCAGGTCTCTTGTGAGACTTGCGAGAGTAATTAGTAAGCGCGACGGGGCGATGGGCACTCGATCACTTCCGGGCCACAGTCCGAGAAGGGCCGAGAATTGCGCCGTAGCCGTCGTCGTGGGTCACACTGTCATTTTTAAGTCTACCGGGAGCTACCGGGACCGGGTCTCCACGGGATGACGGGGGCTTCACGTGACTCGGGAACCAGTGTCGGAGCGGCGCCGGCGATCAGCTCGCCGGTGAGTGAGCGTCGAGTGAAGCAATCGCACGCCGCGTCCGGCTGTGCTGTGGGTCGTTGTGCCCACTCCAGTTTCGCGCCGGGACTAGCGTGGGGACCTTTAATCCATCCCCGCCGCTGCCGCCGTCCAGGTTGAAGTACCGTCGTTTCCGAGCTAGCTACGGTTCGAGTTCAATCAATTACGCGTCCCGACGCCGACGGGTTCCGACTGTGGAAAGTCACCGGTCCCGACGACTGTCGATTACCATTATTGACCCGCGCGCTCTTATCAGCGGAACGGTTTGCGTCCATCCCGAATGCTGATCTTGATTACGGAGTCACCAGTGGAACACTGGTGACTGATCCATTACAAGTACCGGAGCGGCGCACGGATTCGAAGGGTGCCCTCGGAGCGGGCAAAGCTACCTCGGCAGAACCTCGGGATCGGCAGGCAACACTGTTGCAGTGTTGCGCCAGCTCATGGTCGGCCCCGGCCACTCATATCCCTTAGCCATGTCATGTCTAATCGCTGGCTCTACTTTTGCAGGTACGATTACGATGACTCGGGCGCCGTGGTTGGCCAAACGATGTAAGTGAACGTTGTTTTCCTTTCATATTTTTCCTCGCCCCCGGGTGCGGGTTTTCCCGGGAAACTGCGGGCTAATTCGTCACGTGTCGGAGGACGCGGCCTCGAAATTGATCATTTATTCATCCGCTCGTTCGTTGTTTATGAATCCCGGCTTTTCACTCGCGTGCCGCGTGCTGTTACGTTCGGGTTTTTGGACATTTTCTACCGCATCCCCGGAATGGTTGAACATTATTGTCGCAGCTGGTGGCTCCGTTATTGGCCTCGACATGGTGCGCCCGAAATTGAGCGAAATTGACAAACAACCAACCTCTGGGATCTGGCGTGTGGCGTCGACTGGGTTTTGCCGGACTTGGGCGGATGGTTGTAGACCCTATTCCTATTTGAACAGCTTCTCCTCCGGGGAAGCTGAGGAATGCAAAGTGAAGCAGAAAAACGGTCGAAACGCATCTGCGGGCCGGGAATCGATCATGGGGGTCGGCCCTCTTCCGATAAGAACCGGTGGCCAAGATGCTCTCTCTATGGGCTGGTGCGGGTGTGTGTGCTCGTTGGCAGATTAATAGCTGATTGCCGATGGACGAGATGTGAAAAGCGGCCACCAGGGCGCGACCGGGAAAATCTTTTCCACTTAATCATACGGCTTTGGGGGTTTTCGTGGCCGATCTTCCCTCCATCAACATCATCACGATGATGATGATGATGCGTCCCGACTGGCCCAGAGATTGCGGGCCCCACCGATCCTCGTTGCGAAAAGGATAATTGGGCGGCCACTTAATTATTCGCTCGTTAACCTCCGAAGGACGTCGGTTGCGTCGGCCGTTCGGTCCGGGATCTGCCCCCCGTGAGAACTTCATTAAATTTTTGCGAACCAGCGAGGGTTCCGATTGAACGATGCTGCCCTTAGGCCTCCTCTCCGGGGTTTTGCCCTCCCCCCATAGCAATCGATCAGCCAGCGGCAGGCAGCGGCAGCTTTTCATGTGCGCCACTCGATGCATCCTCTCGATGATCGACAGAAGAAACCCCGCGATATCTCGGCCCGCCACCCCCGGGGGCTGTTGCTTATCTGACAAAGCGCCTTACCCAAATCTCAATCTCTTCGGCCCTGAGCAGTCCTGGAACGAGCCTCTCGGCCGAAACGCTAGGTGTGTGGGATGCTTTTTACATCAACACGGGAACGTCGTCGAGATCCGTTCCATTCCGGCAAGCTGCGGCAACTTTCGAGGGCATTCGATATGCTTGCGTCACAGAGCGCGCTCGATACGACGTCGGTCGGGCCCCACCCGAACGCTTGGCCGGTTTTCCTTTTTTCTCCATCTCATTTTCTCGCTCTCTACCTGTCTCTTTCTGGGGCTCTCTTTCTGTCTGACTCATGCCAAAATTTTTGGCGTATCGGCCCGGGGATTTCTTGATAAAAGGTGTTCGACCTTGTATTAGCGAATTCTCGGAATGCCATTCGAGAAAATCATACACACACGCCGAAAATGGGAGCTGGGGTCCCCCGGAATCTGTCCGTGTGGCTCCGCCCGTGTGTGTGTGTGTGTGTTCGTGCGGCCTTTTTTCCGGGCCGACTTGTTGTGAGAGCGAGCGAGAGAGAGACCGCGCACGAAAACGAGAGTGGTGCAGAGTCCTTGTGGTAGTCTCCTTCTTTTCGGGTTCTTCACCGTTGGCCGTGCCCTGCTCGCTGGTTCGGCTCGCTCGCTTCGACCCAAAACGCGGACGGCTTTCCCTTTCAACAGAGTTTTCCGCCACGTCCCACGGGGCGGCAGCATCCTCGTGATGCCTCGATTCGTGCTCTCGGTGCGAAGTGCGTCACCACTCACTCGGCCGAACAACCTCTTACAAGGCCCTCGCGGCGCTCGCTTCCAGAAGACCCCACAGCCCAACCCAAACTCGCTACTTGGAACTTTCCGGTGGGACTGGCCGAGATTTTCCGGCGTGGCCGGAAAGAACACACCCGATTCTTGTGACACCCAGGAGCCGGGGAGCCAGGTGAGGTCCAATACCAGGAGAGGCGGCAATAATCGACTCGACGACGATGCTCCCCATGCTCCTGCCGATCTACTCTTTTACGCACGGATTGATGTGAAGTCGACGGTCCGAGCAGTACTTTGAGAATACTTCGAATCGGTTCTTAGCGTCTTTCGAGTGGTCAGGGTGAGTGTTGGGAGTAGGTCGGCCGCCAGAGCAGACAGGGACATCACGGGCTCGGACAAGGATGCGTAAGCTGCGAGCAACGCCCATCGTCCCGCGGTGGAATGCCGAGAACGTTCACATGAAACATTTAATTAATCATTGAATTTATTCCACATTTAAGCTGCCCGGCGCGTGCCGGACCGGCGGCGGGAATTCCGAAGTTGGGCGGAATGAAGAGGAATCGCTAACGAAGCCCGCGTTCTGGTGCCACGCGATGGACACTCTATAGTGTAAGGCTTCGCGGTCGGCTTTTTTGATGTTAAGTTCCGTTTCTTTTGGGTGGAACCATTTTTGTCTTTTTTGACAGCTGTCACAGGCAAACCGCAGCAGCCGAACGTAATTAGCGAATCGGTTCCATTCCCCCACAGAGCCACACGCGGACGTTGATATCTTTCACTTTAATTATCTTGGATTTCTATTTGACTAGTTTTTCTTTCTCTCCATTTCCAGTACTGATTGCTTTTGAGTTAAATACTTAAACAGTCTATAGTTGAGTTTACCGTTTGGTTTTATGTTGTTTATGTTTTCTTTTTACTTTCGTTTTAACTTTCAATTGTTCTTGTATCGTTTTTATATTTGATTTTGTTGCAGTTGATCTTTTAATAATTTGTTTTGTTACTGCATTAAGTGTTTTAATTTGTTTCTTGTTTAAAAGAGTTGCCTTAGTTGGTTAGTTCAAATCTTACTTTTGTTCATTTTATTCCTGTTGGGTCCCTATTGACTATTTTTAACAACTTTTGAATGCATTTCTTAGTACGGGTTCCAAAATGGTGCCCCTAAAACATGCAACCCATATGGCTATTTATTCCGCGATCGGCACAGAATGTCGTCCACCGAAAAAGGATCGTTTATGCGATCAAAACTTTATTACGCCCGTATTTTCCTGGATCGTGCGCTGTTTACCCCACTAAAGCTGCAACAATTTAACTTTAAACGCAAACCACAGTTTGGTGGTAAGGTATGTCAACCGGGTTGTGCCGGGCCTTTCCGCCGGGCCGCCGGAGGCCTTTCTCCTGCCACCGGCCGACCGCGGTAATCGAATGGCCGAATTTATTGTTTCCACAAAACATTCCTCTGGAGCCAGGCCTGCGTTACGCTGGGTTGCCTGCGGTAGGTTCCGCACGTTTTCCGTGGCCACGGCCATGACCCATTCGACGGGCGAAACGGTGTAAATATAGCTTCTGCCCGTCCGCAAATTGAATCGTCCAGCGAGCCGAGCGGCCGCACCCTTCGGGAGAAAAGCCGCAGCAAAGCCGGGCGTTTGTGGTGCATTTCTTGCCGGACGCCGCCCCAACCGCCGACTAAATTGACCTTGGCCTCGTTTGTAGGCGTTCCGGCTCTCCACGCTCGCTTCATTCCCGTCGGTCGGGCACGTCCTTTCTACTCATCCGCGAAAAACCGTGGCGGCGTCCGTCGCGGTTTCAAGTTCAACCCAAGGCCCAGACTAGGACGCGACCAGACCACTATGTCCCCTTTTGCCTGTCGAAGAGAAAGAAAATCCTCCGCGGTGCGGTGCGGTGCGCGCCACACTCGTGGCGTGCCGCGTGCCACGGCAGTGATCGGCCGGCCGAGCGCGACCAACATTCGCGCAACAATGTTGCCAATCCAAACAAAGTGGCGCGCATTAGTTGGCCCCGTCGTCGCTTACCGACCCTTCCCCCTCGGAAACGACTCGATGCACCAGTTGCAAACGGTGCAAGTGCAACCGCAAACAAACACTCGACACGCCACCGACGTTCGACCCGACTTCGCCGGGGCTCGGGTTCGCGAGAACGCGGCCCCGCGGGGTGGCAGGTTGTGCCCCGGGGTGGTGGGGTGTCGCGCTCGTGAGAACTGGATGAGTGGGGCCGGTAATCAAAAGTCGGCGACGAGCCAGCCACTCTTCCGTCATCATCATCGGCACCATCATCATCGCGCTATCATCAGCGCCATTTTCGAGTCGCAGTCGACTTGTCGAGTGAGCTCCGTCGTCGTCCGTTTCCTATGGCGGCCGGTCTAGACTTTGTCCAGTCTCACGTGTTGCGGGCCCGGGGGTGGGTCCCTAGAACAAACCGCAACTCTGCTAAACAGATATGCGGCTCGTGAGGCCAGTGTGACACTGATGCGCGGATGACATAACACGACAAGCGGGCTGAGTTTCGTTAGCCGATTATTGTTTCCTGACGCTGGCGCTGACGTAGTAGAGTCGGTTGTGGTGCTGCCGATGCTCAAATTACCAAATCCAAACGGGCCACGGAGTATATACCGTAGCATGTTGCGGTTGCTGTGTTGTGGTAATGAAATATTGAAATCCTAGCTACCCGGTTGTTGTCGGTGGGTTCTCGAGGTTGAGTGATACTCAGTCAAGCGCACGGGTTACGGTTTTTGACACAGATCGATCATTAGTAAACACTTGTAACTTTTCTGTTTTTGTTCTGCATAAGAACTAAAGAAAATATGAATTCAAAAAGAATGGGATCTGCAATGAAATCGACGACAGACAACTCATCTAATCTGGCATCTAAGGTAAACATGCGCTGATCTCGCGCATGTTTACATTAGAAATTTAAATGACCCACCTTCGCTACAAATAAACCCTTTACCCTTACAGACGCGGACCTAATCCGCTACCACTACTCTGTGTATAATTGGCTTTCAATTTCTACGGATTCTCTTTGTCAACGAAATTTAGCAGCAGCAGCAGTAGCGACGTGCAACAAGTTATAAAGTTGAGGGAACAAAAATGTCTGCTTCGAGTGGAGGGTCCTGGCCGGCGGGGCGTGGTACACCATTACCATCCGTTGTTGCCCGGGGCACCGAGTCTGCCACCGAGTGCCGCTTGCCGGGTTCGAAATAAATGCTCGAAATAAATTAATTACTCATGATTCAACGTTTTCCAAATATTCCCGGGCAGCGCAACCATTAAGCGATTCCGAACTTTACGGAAATTTCGGAACATCCCCGCTGGTATGGGCGGTGTCCCGGCTGGGGCGCAAAAGATAAAATAAGATGCTGCAAAGCATAGCTCTCTGTTTAGCAACAACTTCGGTCGGGTATCGTTAGAAAGCTAACGGAAAAAAATATAGAAGAGAAATGGAAATATTAATTTCCGTCATCGATATTTTCCAAGAAGTACCGTCGCGGGACCTCCCATGGATCGATTTCTGATTTCGTAACGCTTCTCAAATTGTTCTTCCAAAGCGAACACGCACACCAACAGACGGGGAGAGAGAGAAGAACGTGTACCTTGTGGCCACGTACCTCTCGCCGGGCGTCTTTTCGCCAAAACGAGACCCCCTGTGCGAAAATCCGTTCGTGTGAGAATCCGGTTGCCGGAAGGACGAGACAGGTTGGGTTAATTAACAAGTTGTGTGCCGTGTTCGAACGCGACCGCTGGATGCCAAACTTTCTCGGGGCTGTGTTGCTGAATTGACACTATGAATTGGTCCGGTCAGGGATCTCAGAATATAATTCTACATCGATCCTGGCACACCCTGATCATGCTGCGCTCTTCCTTGGCGCACGCGTTGAAAACATATTTGGCAATCATAAATTAATTTCGTCCCGCTGGACTTGTTGTGAGGACTCTATCGGCCGCGTGCGCTGATAGTGAACCCTCAAAACTGCCGTACAATAGCGACCGGGGCGACGCTTCCTGGACACACTTTCTCCAATTCTGTGCCATTTCGATCGGCCACTCGGCGTTGACTGCGGCGGAAACTTTACTCTACCTCTCGTTGCATAATCCAAAGGCGCTCCAAAATGGTCATCACGGTTGATCGAAAATTCACAACTCATTCGAGATGAGTTGGCGATGGCGCACAGATGGCACACAGAGAGGAGACCTGTTTTGGTCCGAACCTCGATGCTAATTCTCTGACACTAGCATAAAACGGCTGGCTAGACGACGGTGGCGCGATGACCATGGTGTTGTGTTTTGGGCTTTTGACCGTTGTGGGTCGTTCGGGTAATGAGCGCAGCCGAGGGCCGTTTAGCACTTTGATATGTTTTTGGCCGGCACATTCCGGTATTCCGGTGGGCACCGGTGCGAAACCCAAAACTTTCTGCTTTATTTTCGGTCTTCATTCGCCGGGGGGCTCCATTTGCTGCCGGTCCAGGCGTCGTGTCGCCAGCTGTGCCAACGTTGACCGGTTGGTGGTGGTCTGGTCCGCCTGGCAACATTAATCACGGAACGCCTTAATGCCTATCTAATAGCGGCCCACCGAATTGTTTATGAAAAATGTTCGAACCGATCACGGGCCGGTTGTAGTGGGGTCAATCAACAAAAAACTACAAACCCGATCCTTTTTATCCATCACCTTGTCCCGGAGCGCACAACACACACAGTCGCGGGCGAAGTAATAGACCGAGGCGCGACCGAAGCGACTAAACAAATGCGATAACTTTTGCCGATAAAACAATATGTTCGCAGAGCAGTTTGACCTTTCCCAGTATGTTCTAAAGTTTTTCGTGGCGTTTTTCTTGTTTCGTTCCCTGTCCAACAACAACATCATCTGTGGCGCGCTGTGGGGCTTGCAGAAATGGCCGCGAAGCGCGCAACCGAGCGGAAAAGAACCGGCGTGACAAGCTTAATGGATCGATACAGGAACTGTCGGCGATGGTGCCGCACGTTGCCGAGTCCCCGCGGCGCGTTGACAAAACGGCCGTCCTGCGGTTCTCGGCCCACGGACTGCGAATAGATTATGGTGAGTGTGAATCGACTTTTTTTCCTTCTCTTTTTTCCTTTTCGGCTTTACTCTTTACTTGTTAACGGGACCGTGACTTAGGCTCTCTGCTAGTTCTGTTCAACCTTCGAACGGCGAGCTTTCACCACAAGGGCGCCCATTTCGAGCACCGAGGCGATGGATACCATTGTCTTAAATGTTTCGTCTTTTCGCTGTTCAAACAGACTGCTTAACCTTATCCTAGCATTTGTTTGGCGATGGCTTTTGTACTGTAGCTCCATTCTTTCGTCTTTCTTATTTCATCTTTGTTCTTCTTTTCATAGAGTCTTTTATCCTTTTTCCTTTTTTTCGAGAGTGTTTTATATCTTTATAGTATATCTTTTCTCAGTTTTACTTCCAAACTACTGATTTACTAAACTCTACCCCCATTTTCTCTCCTGCTTGCAGTGTTTGGCAAATCCAAGCCGGAACCAACGGTCAAACCGGAGGCCCAGGATTCGCTGTTTCGAATGCTAAACGGATTTCTGCTGACGGTGACGTGCCGGGGTCAGATCGTACTCGTGTCGGCGTCGGTCGAGCAGTTTCTCGGACACTGTCAGGTAAGGCCTGCCACGGTGCCACGCTGTCAAAAGCGGCTGGCCAGCAGCCGGCCAGCCGGCCTTGCCGCGTAACGGTTTCTTATGACTGTCGCGCCAGCGTCGGTGTGTGTCGGTCCGTCTACCGCCATTTATTTGCATAGCTGTTGATTGTTATTATTTTTTGTTCGTTGCTCCGTTGCTGAAAACCTGAAACCTTTCTCTTTGATCAGATCGGAGACCCGGGGGCCTGTAAGAGGCCACTCCGGTTGCGATTAGTATGGTCTGCTTTGTTCTTATGTTCGGCAGACGGAGCGCCGCTTTCGGAAGATGGAAATCAGATCAGGTCGATCGGGGGACAGTTTATTGGATTCCGAAGGGCCTTTAAGACACTTTAAACGTCCTCCGAACGTGTTATTTGATAGCGAAGCCTAGTTCTTCGGACTGCCACCGAACGGCATTCACTTTAGCGCTGTTTTTGGCGGGTTATGACCGCCACCATCTTGAAGCTGCGATATCCGGAAGGCTTCATCAGAGCGCGCGGTCTGTGGCGGTGGGAATCAGCACCGCGCTGCGCTGAGAGTTGCAGTGGGTCACTCGTTTTGGCCAATAAAATGACCTCATCAACCTCGTTGTGCCCAATCGGAACGGGCGGCTCAGTGGATGGCCCGCGTAAATTTGGTTGCGAAAAGCAAACCCCGCGCTGCACGCTGTTTCTTCATTTGGCTCCCGGCTTTTTGGCGGCAATCTGCCAGCGCAACGCAATTGGATGTCGATGCCTTGCCATCATCACAGGTTTGCGGTGGTTTTCTTAAGACTTTTGCCGGGAGCCGGGAACCTGCTGTACTTTCATTGACTGTACTCTATTAGGCGATTTTATTGTACGCTTTGAGTGCCGTTTTTTTTGTTGCCCTCTCTATTGTGCTCGTTTCGCACGCTTGGGTTAACGCGGCGGTCCAATTATTTATTTATTTATTTATTTATTTATATGTATAATTGGCTTGACGGGCCAGTGGCTTAATCAAGTCTTCTAATAAACTACCTACCAAAGGGATGGTCACCTGCGCTTACATCAATAGCATTTGTACGAAGTCTTTCACGGAAGCAGTCAAGTGTTACGTTGTAGTCGAAGTATATAAAATTGGCATTAAACTGTCTGCAAGCAAACGATAGTGGTTCGTATTGTCCAGCAACTGTACGACTAAAACTAACGGAAAGACAGATTGGCGCGGTGCGCGATGTATGAGACGGCACAATGAAATCGAGTTTCTCAAGAGTGGATCTACAATCGATCCGGCCCGTAATCAGACCAGCCACGAATAGACACTGAGCAATGACACGCCGCGTGCGAAGGGGTTCTATGCCGAGCAAGAGACAACGCGCTGGGTAGGGTGGCAAGGTTTCACGTTTAAAGAGACCAGTGCGGATTAATGCATAGCGCGTGAAGTGCTTCTGAACTCGTTCTAGTCGGGCAATTGTCGACTCGAAATGAGGACACCAGATGACCGAAGCAAACTCCAGAATCGATCGGACGATACAGCAATAAATAGTTTTAAGACATACAGGGTCCCGAAACTCCCGAGTCATATGTATAAGTAGTCCTAGCTGTTTCCTGGCTCTTGTTATCAGGCTATCGATGTGTTCCTGGAAGGTCAGCCGGTTGTCCAAGATAACGCCTAGATCCCTTACTCGCTCAACCCTAGTTATCAAATTACCACAGATCTCGTAATCCCAAAGTATCGGGCTCCTACTTCTGCTGAAGCTGACGGTTTGACACTTGCTAACACACACGGTCAGACCGTTTCTACTGCACCAAGTCTGAAGGTTATTTACGTCGGCCTGAAGCTTAAGACAATCCCTGGGGTCAGTGATCTCGCAAAAGAGCCTAGCATCGTCCGCGTATAATAGTAGCCTGGAGGTGCTTATCGAGTCTGGAAGGTCATTAATGAAGAGGTTGAACAGAAGGGGACCTAAATTACTGCCTTATTACAATTATTACACATTAATAAAAATATATTTTGTTTTTCTCGCCTTTGTTAATATCAAACAGCTTTCCGAGTTTGTTGGACGTATTTATTTCTAGAAAGTACATTTTTGTTACACATTAAATCCCTGAAAGGTTGTTTGGTTTGTTGTCCTGTTTTCCTACTGGCAACGCTATAAATAGGCGATAGTTGTAAAACCTGTTTGGAGCGCCGTCTAAATTCGCGCTCACAATGTCGTTGGTTATTAATATTTTCGATGGCCATGAAAGCGATGTAAACCAGTGGCTGACACTGAGCGCGTCGATTCCAAACAATCCATTCGATCCATTCGATCCGACTTCTCTGTTGTGTTTGTTCCCACCGCGAGATGGAATGTTGTCCCAGTGGGCTCAGCATCCTCCGGGAATGTCCTTCGGCGAACACTCTCTTGATGCCCCCCATTCAGAATGCAACTGGAAACCGCGGATGCCCTGGATGCGATGCGGAAAGCACAAACATTCGTGACTACGTGCCGAACGGAAGGATGTGTTCCGGGGCCTCGTTGTTGTACGCACCACCACCATCACCAGCCGGCCAGAACGAATCGTGGCGGGGACTGCGCACAGAAGGTCACAAATAAATCTGGCCCGCCGTCGTCGTCGCCGCCGCCGCCGTGAAAGGGATTGTTTTTAATTTTACGCCAAAAATTAACATTCTGGTTCAGCGGTGGTATGAATTTGAAATGCTAAATCTCGCCGGTGGTAGACTGGTACCGGGAGCATTATCATAAATCGTAAAATCTTAAACACTGGCGAAAAGTCCACGCACCACTTGCTTCCGCGTACGGCACTTTTCGTGGGGAGGAATTTAAGAAATGTAAAATATGGTTTCCTTCCAAGATGTTCCAGGGACCCCAGACGCCAAGCTTCTTCCGAACGTAAAGCATTAATGAGCGGATAGTTGGTCGCCGTTTGATTAACCATGAAATGGTTCCGAACCGGTTCGGCTTAGGTGTTAATAGTCCTGACCGCTGAGTTTTACATAAAGGTTTCTAGTTCGTTAGAAAATTAGTGTTGCGTGTGGCAAAAAGCAACTCTCACCAAGAAAGTGGATCGGCCGTAAATCTGTCCGGTCGTCACTCGATACTGCGATCGGCTTAGGCCGGGCTGGCCCACGACGCCTCCTATTGACCTCTGTTGCGTGCGATAGTAGTTAACTAGCAAGCAAAGTCTGAAACACCATGGGTACACCTGTTGTACCGCCGGCCAGTGAGCTCGCCGTTGGCGCCTCCCCCCGTGCCGCGAGTGTCCAGTTCAAACCGGTCTGACCCCTTTCTTTGGCGACCGGCTGTGTGAAAGATGTGTAAAAGATAATGGCTGCAAAAACGCAACCCTAAACGGCGATGGCGATGTTGTCGCCTGACATTTGGGCCCAAACCGCTTCCAGGTTAGATAATTTGTCATAACGGTTATTAGTTCAGAGAAACTATTCCATTTCGTGATGCTTGCGGCTTTCGGAGAGGCGCCTTTGGACGACTTAATATATGATACTTAAATATTGCCCTGTTTTCTGCTTCAGACGGACCTGTACGGACAGAACCTGTTCAGCATAACTCACCCGGACGATCACGGGCTGCTCAAGCAGCAGCTGGTCCCATCCAATCTGGTGTACGATGCCGCACCGGGAACTAGTAGCAGCGTTGGGTTGCTCAATCCGGCGGAAGCTGGCAGTGGCAGCGGTGGCTCCGCAGCGGACACCGAGTCACGGTCGGCGCGATCTCACGATAACGACGACGACGATATCGACCGGAGGCTGCAGCAGGACAAGCGACGGTTCTCCATCCGGTACGAAGCCACGAAGGGTCTGCCGATGGTTGACCAACTTTCTTTCGAAACATAGTTCATAATATTGCCATTATTTTCTTTCTTCTAGGATGGCTCGGGCAGGACCTCGCTCCGAGGCAACAGCCTACGAGCTCGTCACCATCGATGGGTGCTTCCGGCGGGCCGATTCGGCCCCGCGAGACACCGGCGGCGGCAAGCACGGTGGAGGCGGTGCGTCCGCTATGCAGATGATACGGCGAGCCCGTGGCCGGGACGACGCTATGCCGTTGCACAGCATCAACGGGAATGATATTGTGAGTGATCGGCGACGGAATGATCCATTTTCCGTTTTTTGTTGATTCGTCAAGACCGCTTTTTTGTCTCCTCCAAGAGAAGACCACACAATGCAATTAATTTTCATAAGCCACGCAATCAGCCTGGAGGACATTTTAGATCGACCTTCCGGGACGGTAGGCTGCAGTGGCAAAAACGGCGCCACAAAACATTTCAAGCACCTTTTGCATCGTGCTCCATCCCTGTCCCGAGGTCCTGTCCGCAAACGGTGGACTATCAAAACCAATATGTCTCAGCAGGGGACAGCATCGTAAAACATTGGCCACCGACATTCTACAGCGATCAGTATGTTAATGAGCATGTAAATAGCACAGAATCATAAAATCTCGCTCGATGTGTGCCTCATTGGGGCCATTCTGTTTATTCAAACTCCGCGGGGAGACGGTACGTTAAACGGGAAACATTTTTGGCTGTCATCAAACACGGCTGCCAAACGACAATATTGGCAAATTATTTATTTTTGTGATAACAACAACTCGTGGTCGGCCGCACGCGCGTGCGCCGTTGGTCGTGATTTTGAAGATACTGTTTTTCTCTTCAAACAAACACAGTTCTTCGGTGATCGAAACTAATTCGTAGCACCGGCGATGACAGGGAACGGGAATGCTGTCCGCTGCCGGACCAGCAAAATGATAATTTGCTTCGTTTATTGGTTTCATAAATTAGTTTCTGAATCGTAAAATTGCAGTTCCCATTGCGGTCTGGTTTCCCACGGTTTCCCGCGGTGTGAAATCCACCGGTTATGCGCCGTGATTGCTCGGATTGGGTAGTTTGGTGTTTCGACACGCTGTTGACACACTCTCCTCTCTCTTTCTCTCGTTCCGCAGGTTCTAATAGGCATCGCGCGTGTAATGAAGGTGCCATCCATCTGTGATCGTTTGATTGAGGCTTGCAAGTATGAGTACAAAACGCGCCATCTGATCGACGGCCGGATCGTGCAGTGCGACCAGCGGATCTCGATCGTCGCCGGCTACCTAACCGACGAGGTGTCCGGTGTGTCCCCGTTCACCTTCATGCACCGGGACGACGTCCGTTGGGTGATTGTAGCCCTGCGACAAAGTGAGTATAACCGGCCGTGCCTTGCCGTGTGCTGTCAAGACAAGGGACCAAGGGGTCATAACCGTAACCACCGTCCGCCCTTTTCCAACAGTGTACGACTACAACCAGAACGGAGAGTCGTGCTACCGGCTGATGTCACGCACCGGGGACTTTATCTATCTGAAAACGCGCGGCTACCTCGAGGTGGACAGCGATACCAAAGTGGTGCAGTCGTTCGTCTGCATCAACACGCTCGTGTCGGACGAGGAAGGTCAGCGGATGGTGCGCGAGATGAAGCGCAAGTTTTCCGTCATCGTCGCCGGAGCCGACGAGCTGCCGGACGAGAGTGGCGAGCCGGCGGTCGAGAACGCGAAGCAGATCGAGGAGGCGGTCTTCAATCTGATCACCGACCTGCAGCCGGACAGCGAGGACAAGCTGCTGATGACGATGCCCGCTTCGCCCGCCAACAGCTGCAAATCGGGAGTGTTCGGTGATGGCAGCAGCGGTCAGCTGGCGATAGTGGCGCCCGAGAAAAGCTCCGTCATGTCGGCGATTGTGAAGAGCATCAACGTGGTGTCGATTGCGGCGAAAACGATGCGCGAATCGGGCCGCTCGTCGGCGACCGCCGGCCATGAGTGGTCCCCGATGAGTGGCGATCAGCAGTGCAGCAACGGAAGTAGCAGCAGTAGCAGTAGCAGCGGCGGTACGAGCACCAACATGGGCAGTCCTTCCACGCCGCACCGGACGGCTATTTCACCATCGCCGCCGGTGCTGTCGCCAAGTGGTTCCGCACCCGGCCAACGGGCGACGGTTTTACAGAAAGGTGACCGATCACAGCAGATGGGAGGTTCGCCAGGGCCAGAACAGCGAGTGCCACCGTTACCCACCTCGGAGCACTACTTCACGCAGCCGTTCTCACCGTCAACCGGTGGTGCTTCGGTCCCTTTACCCGTGCTTTCTCCCGCCTCATCGTTGCACAGTCAGCGAAGCAATGCTCACAGTCCGTACAGTGGCGTTCCTTCGCCACCTACCTTCAGCTCTGTTCGAACGACGAGCGTGCTGAAGCGCACCTACAGCAACAGCAGCATCAACAGTCTGCATTCTTCCGAAAACTTTGCCGAACTGGGTGAGGTCGGTGGCGGAGACAACAGCAAGCGAAGCAAGCCGAATGCGGGTTCGTCGGAGTTGGGCGCTTGCTACAACGATCTAATCAATCCCGCCACAGGTATGATTCGTGTGCCTCGGGAAGTGTGACATCTTTACCGTACCGCATTTGTTTTGTAGATCTGTCCTCCCTGCTACCAAACTCGTTCGATGCACTCGATCAATCGCTGCTAACGATGGAATCGACGACGGCCATTATACGCGAGCAAGTGGGCAACTACTCGACGCTCCACGAATCGCATGACCAGCGCTTGGAAAGGATCGTGGTAAGTGCTGCAACATGCGTCGTCGTCGTGAGTGAGTCGCGTCATGCAAGTCTTTCTTTCTCGTCTCGTCGAAACAGGAAGAGCAACAAGAACAACGGGAGATGCTACAGTCAATTCAGCAGGAATATCACTTTCAAATTCAAACCAATGGCACCGTCGGTGGTGCGCGAGTCACTTCCGATGGCCGAACAACTCCACAGCGGACCACACCGGGCCCAACGTCGCTGATGCCCTCCGTCATAACGTCCAGTGCCGTTCGGCCAACGTACAATGGTAGCGGTCCGGCTGGTCCGAACCTAGAACCGGGAAGTTAATATCTGCCCCGGGAAGCGTGAAGCAGGCACACTCTTTGCCAGACTTCCTCGATCGACCCGTCCGCAGCTCGATGATATTCGACGGAGTAGCGCGCGATCGTTGCGCCGTTGAGCAGCCCTTTCCTGGAGAGTCCGCACACCGCAGCGTAACGTTAAGTGTATAAACGTGTTTCTTAAAACGTCATGGCAAGAATCAGTGTCAACGAAGCCCATCTACTGTGCAGGTTAATGGTTAGTGTAACAGTTTTCGGGTCACTTTACGGAGCAGGCGGAGCATAAATGTTCACCACACCACTCACTGTTGTTCGGGGAGGGGCGGAAAGGGACAGTATCTCCCTCAGCCACTGGTCAAGGAGTAGGTAGGAGTAGGTCAAGAGTAGGAGTAGTAGTCAAGGGTCACTCCGACACACCAGCGCACCCGGGGGCGATAGGCCACCGATGGGCGACGTACATGTCTAAACGCAAGTTCGGAAGTGATTATCGAAAGTATTCTCTTACGTTTTAGTGCAATATTTGTTTCCCTGGCAGTCCCCACGTGGCGGCAGTTCTGTGTGCGGAATGTCCGGACATTGACCGATTGGCAGAATAAGAAAGAGAGAGCGAGAGAGAGAGAGAGTGAGAGAATACAGAAACAGGTTTCGATGTTTCACGTACACGCGGACGTACAGCAATGCAAATGAGTTCGATAATTACCATGGGATTCCGTTTTCGATGAACCGAAAGATGAACCAATCTTACGAACGCTTTCCGGCTGTGCACACATTAGCAGCCGACCATGCAAACCAACAACCGACCGCGGTCGAGACCACGCGCGAAAGTGCTGCACGTGCTTCGGTTCTATTTGTACTAAAGTTTCAAGCTATCGATGCGAGGTGGTGATTTTGTTTTATTTTGTTTAGAGATTGTAAATGTTTCCAACCAGACACCGGTAGGGCGCGGCAGGCTGCACGGATTTGCCCTGCAACCTTGGGGCACAGCTGTCTGTCAAAAGTGGATTTGTTAACGGATACGTGTACGTGTTTCTTATCTATTAACCATTTTAAAGATTTGTTTTACTCTTCGTTAAGAAACAAAATGTTAAGTAGACTAATTCTCCCCAACGCTTACGGGGAGAGCAGCAAGGCAGAGGGGAGTCGGGTATGGCAGAGAGCTGGTGTTAGCGCTTGGGACAGCAGACCAATTATGGCACACAAAGATGGAAAACAAAAGTTACTGATATTGTAAGGTTTACTTAGTAAAAGTGAAAGAAAACGAGGGACAGAGGGCGAGAGAATGTTATTTTGTGGTTCGTGCGTGTGTGTGTGTGTTGAATAGGATGTGAAAGGTTTTATAGGAAAAGCAAAAGTCGCCGAAGCCGAAACAGGTGGCACACACACACCTCCCTTTTGAGCCCCGGGTCAATTCCAAGCAGGAAAACAAAGATAGTGTTTAGTGAATCTTTTTTCATAAATAGTAAAAATAGGCAAAACTGAACACGAATCAAACACACAAAAACGGAACCAACATAAAGAATGAACGAATCAGTTAACTATAGTGAACGATATTTATTGCAAATTTTCCGTTTAAAGCAACAAAGCAAGGTTTAGAGACGAGTAGGAAGCTCTAAGGTTCAATGATTTCACGTTATTCTTTATCAAAAACCAGACACACCACAACACCGTAGGGGCGAGCCACCTTCTTCCGGCTTGTTTCAAGTGAGGGAAAGGTTCCCGCAGTCCGTCGATTGTGATTGCTTTTGGGCCACCATAAGTTGCAATGTTAGGTTGTAAAACAAAAACAAGAAACACTAAATCAGTTCTATTGATTATGTCCCAAAATAAAAACCACAAGCACCTCTTACGTTGGGTGGGGTTCGACGGTGTTTATTTCGGGACTAGTTCTCCCCTTTTGGTCTTGCGTCCGACTAACTCAGCCCAACCACGGTTGCCAAAGCAGGACGACGACGAACAATACGAACAACGAAAACATGTGCACAGAGTGAAGGGCTTTAAGTTGTAAACTCCAATGCTAAATCCATTTTCTTCCCACCACGTAAAGCTCCGGTGTAACAGTGTCGCAAATCTTGTCAACCAATAAAAACAAACAAACCGATGACGAAACGTTATAATGAACCGCAGTACTGTTTTGTTTGCACTTCCAGGCTCCGAAAATGTCGTATTCCCCCCCAGAGTCCAATTAAAATAAAGCCTCAACGGAGAATAGCGCAAGAAACTGCCCTTCGCTCCTGCGAGCTTTCGGATCCAAGTAAAAACGATCGCTTCCTTGACTGCTCACAGTAAGTTTCGTTTTATTTGCTCTGCTTTTGCACTTTTTAGTAACATAGGCTTTTCTCGTGTTCTGCTATATCGCTGCCGGGTGCTGCCCACTTCCCATCGCCATGCACACAAACCCAGCCACACACACACACCCATACGCATCCACATAACCCTTCCCACACACACAAACACACCTTCAAAGTCTCCCGCGCGCGCTCGCACAAGCTGCCGTTCGACTGTTTTCCTACGTAAGCGTAAAAGACACTTTTCATATCGGTCCGTAATCCTGCTCCCTGATATAATAAATACTTTCCCTTGTTTTTCGAATGAGGGCCACCGTTTGGTGCCACTTGTTCGGGGCCGGTGAATGGGTGAACGTTGAGAGCTTTCATTCCTTCTTTCCTCTTGCCGCGGATCGCAATCGCGATCCATGTTCCGATTCGCAGCGCAAGGTGGAAAAGTTGCTTTTTGCTGTTGCGTGTTCGTGAAACACTCTGCCATGGTTGTTGGCCGATCTATCCAGTTCAATTAGAGAGTTTCACCGGCTCGATATTATGTTTCAGTATTCATTGTTTTTGCTTGCTCGTGTTAGTATTCGTTTGAAGGTTTATTGTTCATTAGATTGTTGCAGAATTCATTGTGTTTGTTGTTTGCAATCCATTTGAGTAAATATGTTTATGAAAGAAGGTGTACTTGTGTCGTTTTCGTTTAATGTTTATACTTTTTTTTAATGATCTCCTTATTTTTGTTCTTTTGGCTGCCAATCTTTCAGCTAGAGCATCCTGGTGTCGATAGCTGAGTGGCCACAAGTGTGTAAGTGTTTAGTTTTGCTTCTTGTTTTATGTATAATTTGCCTTATAACTTTTCCATAGTACATAGTATTGCAGATGATGCTCTCTATATGTTTCATTTTACTATTCGCAATGTGTGTAATGTATGTTGTCGGCTTTTAATGCTTCGCCATGTCAGTTCATGTGTAATCACCACCATTGTGTTTGTGTTTTAGGTCTTTGCCTTAACGAAAGCGTAGCTCTATTTGCAAACAGTTTGCTCCCTTTTTGTGTAACCTTGTACCCTTCTTGATCGTCCACCTTCCAAACTCTACTACAGAGTACGTGAAAGAAATTGGTAGAAACTATAGACGTGCAACATTTGAAGAGCAACACTTACTGTTCTTGATAAACCGAAGGTAGAGAGAGAGAGAAATATGCGTTACCGATGTGCCTATGTCTTATATCGCGGTTACTTGCCACACCAAAAAGGTTAGTTCAGTTAGCTTGGAGAAGAAAGTTCAGCAACTTTTGTGAGAATGGACTAAGCGATTGGTTTTGTATTTGATTTTCTTGGAAAAGCAAATTGTTTGGCTCCTTCTGCCCCTTTGTCTACTCTATTTATCTATCTTTCTCCCTTGCTGTACTATAAATATATAGTTTTGGTTTGTTTTTTTTCTCTGTCCCTTCATACAAACACCCTTTAGCACGCGTGGTTTGCCTTTCTCGCTTTTCCTCTGCCCAGTCTGGCCAAAATCCTTCACCTTTCTCTAGCAGTATTTACAGGAAACTGAAAAAGGATAATCGTAAACACTCTGAGCAAACGGCAACACCACCCCAAACGGACGTCGGAAGACTCCGTTGTACGCGGTGCATCTGTCCCACGGGCGTCCCACCAAATCAACCGTCTTTCGCTTTCGTTTGCAGAGTTTCCGGAAACGCTACGTTTGCAAAAGATACAAACGGTGCCGGATGAGGAAAGCAAAATGTGAGTACAAAAAGACGACAGAAAAGGCGTCACAATAGAAACCCCTCCCTATCGGTTGGGGCCGTACTTGGGGCCTGTGCGGTTCTACAGGTCGGCGTGCGGATCCTTAACTTAACCAACGGAAGATTGACAAAGCGGACAGGTGTGGTACAAAACTTCGGGAAGGAAGCACGTAGAAACCATTCGGAACCACACTAGCCAGCCACCAGAAAGTGTTCCGGGAACGGTCGCGATCGCTAGTCGTCGCCTGTTCTAACATTTATTCTCTTTGGTTTCTGGGTTTGCTTAACCTACGCTTTTGCCTTGACTCATCAAAATGCATTTCGCTCAAATGAGCTAATGGCTTCCGATGATAAGCACCCGACAGTGCGTGTCGGAGTTTAGCACCAACGACGGTGTCGGTCGGAACGAAAGTCTAATGTTTGGTTAGGGAAACATAAGGCAATAAGCGATAACTGAACGTCACGATACGTTGGAGTCTTCCTCCAAGTTGATAGCCGGTGCGGTGCGGTGTTGAGTGGAGAACTTAGACGGGGATTGGCGCTGCTCAGCCTTTGGGACACAGCTTAGTCTATGTAGATGTCTTCTATGGGATATGCCGTTTCAATGAACTTCTGGTAGAATCTCTGGAAAGCTCGCCTGAAAGCGCGGAAAAAGATAGTTAGATGGACCATCTAGCTCCTCGAGGGTGCTCTGCTTACCCGACAGCTTCCGCGACGGGTCGGGTCGACTCGGTACCCTGGAAAACGTGACACGCGAATCGCTGCACCGTCGGGTGCTTCGTGATGAAGCCGATGTAGCGGTGGTCTCGCGGGTGAAACGCACAGAACGACACGTTCTTCAGCGAGTAGAAGTAGTCTATGCACGGGCCCTTGGTTTTCTTGTTCTGCGGAAGAAACAAGGTGTGATATATACGGGTATGTTCTCCTTGGGTTAGCGCACCGACGTACCCTTGATCGGTCGACCATGCGCAGCCCTTGGTCGGAGATCTCCAGTATGCAGGGTTGTGCCTTCGGTGACTCGCTGGTCCCGGTGCCGACGATCTTCCGCACCGCCTGACAGACCACGCCCGTGCCCTTGTGGGCCATCGTTTCCACCGAGCCGAGGTACCCGAGCAAGTACCGCTCGCGCTTCATCTCGACCGAGGTGGGATCGAAGTCGTTGTAGTCCAGATCGACGGCGTACGCCGACGGGAAGATGCCTTGGCGTCCGGTGCGCAGGTTCACCCCCTCGCACCACAGGTCTTCCGCTTCCTTCTGCACGTACACCGGATCACCGATCTCGATCTCGATCTCGTCGTGGTGGCGTGGAATGAACTTGTGGAGCGCTCGGTGGGTCGCCTCCAGCATCTCCAGCTGGCTGAACGGCACGCCACCGTACGGCGGCGGGAAGGGTGACGTGACGGGTGACGCGGCCTGTGGGGCCGGCGGTGACATGCTCTTGTAGTCGTTCGGTGAGTGCGCCGTGCTGTGCCCACTGTCCACATCGCCCAGGCTCGCCAACCGCTCCGAGTCGGGGCTGGAGTCTTCGTCCAGCAGATAGCTACACTTCAGGGCCAGCAGCGAACTCTGCTTGAAGAAGCTGCCCGCGTGCCCGCTGGCGTGCTGCGACTGGCCATAGGGATTGCTGCCGAGCACCTTGCGGCTACTGGCGCTCAGCTCGTCCGCCAGCGACGTCTGCCCGTTGAGTAGCTGCAAAACGGAAGCTGAGGGAAAGAAAAGAGGGACGACGAGGATTAGTGCTCCCCGTTCGTGTGGTGGTCGCGAAACGTGCTAGGTTACATTTACGATTTTTCGGAATCTCCGGAAGCTTGCGTCGCCTTCTCTCCACCTGTCCCGGGATCCACGGCAGTGAACTGGTCCGTGCCAGTTGCGCACTGCTTCCGGGTGCACTAGCGGTATGTGCCGGTACTCTTACAACTCCTCCCGATGGCTGGTCGCCCACCGTGGGCTCTTGTTGTCCTTCCACCGAACTCACCGAAGGATGACCGTGCGTCGTCACGGAGAGCAAACTGTCCGGTCCCGAACCGCCACCAGTGAGCTCTGGGTAGTCATCGATCAAACCGCAGGCCCCGATCGATGACTTTCCGGTGGTGGTGGTGCGCAACCCATCGCCGATTTCGTCGTCCTCGCCCGTACTGCTGCTGCTGCTGATGGTGCTGATCGTCTGGATGATCTGCTGGGTCTTGCTCGGAGTCCCCTTCGGCACTGGGTCCATCGGCTCGCTCGCCGGTGTCGGGCCGCAGTCGTCATCGTCGTCGTGGTCGGAACCATCGGAGCTTTTTGACGATGGGCTATCCTCCAGGTCCAGATCGACGTCGCCCACCAACCTGCGGCACCGGCAAAACCGAGCGTAATTAGTTTAGTTTTCAATTCGGCCAATTATTAGCAGATATAGCGTCAGCCAAACATCTCTCCGCTGGCCACTGCGCCATCGCAGAGATCGCACCACGCGGCAATCGAGGTGGAAAATTTGATATAAACCAAGCAAATTAAAAACATCGTACGGTCTCTCACTCTCTCTGTTGTTTGACCCAGTTCTATTCGCTCTGGGTGTCCAACTGTCAGCGTGTTGGTGCCAGCATCACGGCCCGCTGGACACGGGAATATTGTCCAGGTCTTGAGTTGAATATTGATCCGGCCGGTATCCTCTGCGGGTGACATCATTTCGGGTTCTTCCTTCAGTTCAACCGCAAAAGAGCCCGCGAAAAGGGAACCGCTTCGTCCGGTACCTTGAGCAAACCTTGCCCACCACACCAATGCGAAGCCAGCTCGGCCGTCGCGATGACGCGTAAATCGCACGCCGGTGGCGTAAAACGGCATTAGAAAACTGTTTTCCTCCGTGCCGAGAGAAATTCGATTAATTTTATCGTACCCCTTGATTAAGTGCCGTCGGGAAGCGTACAGCGGAGTGGAGCCGGTGTCGAACACGGTTCGCGACTCTCTGTTGGTCAATATTTTATTACTTCGCCGCCGGTTGGTGACCTTCAGGAATAACAATCCATCCAAGATCTGCGCTTCAGGACTCGGGAAATTTGATCGATTTATACTGCTTCGCGGTAGTTATCGTATTGCACTAAAACGTTTCGATCGATTTTAAACGTTTTAGTTAAACAGTATAAGAGGTCTCCGTGCTGACGCTCTATTTGCAATCTGAAAGCGCAAATAACGGATCCCAAAGGCGACAGATCTTTCTTTTAGTTAAGTAAAAACTAATATTAAACCGCCAACTATGATGCTGAATGAGCTCGAAACTCTTCTCAAGTAGCAAAGTGATGGGAAGCATCTTCCCTTAAATATGTAATGTACCTTCTTGGAATTATTCATTCCCGTGAAGTGGCCACCCTCGACCCGCACATGAATTAATTAAACACCAATCGGGCAGAGTGGGCAACCGCTACTCCGTGACCTAGTCACGCTTTGGTTGCATTAACCCTGCCAGTGACTCACATTAGGCCACACAACGCAATATCCGGGAGCCCTCCGAGCATGTCTAATTATAACGAGATGCACGGGGCAAATACGCTCTGCGGAGAATTCTCCCAACGAACTATACTAGTGTCCTTACATTTCGCGCCACCAAAAAGACACCCACGGGACGGCTTAGCGGGCTTAATAGAAAAGGAAGTCCTCTTCTGTTGCGCCACTTCCGCTTCGGAACGAGCTACCGTGGCCGCCGGGCAACAATGCGCCGAAGTGTGGCGCGTCAAAGCTCGGCCCGGCATTATTCATCAGATGGCGCAAGGGGGGTTTCCCCGCGCACTCCACAGATGGAAGGATGGCTCTTTTATGGTGGCACCTTTTCCATCTCCATCGAAACCATTTGCCTGGCGAAGCGCGCACTATTTTTAAACCTCTTCCATAAATCACTTTCGCCGCTGTCTGTGTGTGTGTAGGGGGCCATCCCCGGACCGCTCGTTTCACGTTTATTCATCTCCTCCGCTTTTTTGTTGGAAGGGATGCTGAATAGGATCCACCTTTCGGGTTTTCCTTCTTACAGCACGTCACGTACACACGTCGATGACGGTCGGAAAATCCGGAAACGGTTCGAGCACGAAACACAGCGGGGAACACATCGCTGCTGTTGTTGTTGTTGTTGTTGTACCCATTTCCACTTTCTGGCACGGCAAGCAAATAGTACGCAAATCTCTGGTGCCGTCTCGCTCCCGCACGGGCGCCATTTATACGGCAGCACGGGATCGGAGGCTTTTCATTTGGCCTCCGGCTACTTGGCTGCCGTCCGTAGCCTACTGCGAGGCCCCCTTTTACATGCCCCATACGCATCGGCTCTCGGCATGTGTCAAGGATGATGACATGTCATGAGAAGAATTTAGTAGGCCTTGATCGGTTTCGCGGTAATGAATCAGCACGCCCTGTGGCCATCCGGGACAACACTATATTCTTGTGATTTGCCATTGGAACCGAAACACACACACACACAGTCACGCGGCACAGCATAAGCATCGGAAAACGGACTTACGAGTAGAACGGTGCCGGAGCCTTGCGGAACGTTGGCAACGCGTCCAGGTTCTGGCGGAGCTCCTCGTACTCCGTGTCGGCCATTGTTGCGCTGCTGCTGGTGAACCCTTGCGGGGAGCACCACACAGAGGAGTGGATGTGACTCGGGGGCCCCGGGGGTGCTGAGTCGTTGGGAGGAAAAGCCTTACACGCCTTCGTCGGTTCACTTCCGCTAAGTATCCTTTCAATGCACTTTTTCCAGCAAACGGCTGGTGTGGTCGTGGTTGGTCATTTCAACGCCAACCCATGTGGTCTGGCCTCTGGGCCTAAGGAATCACGCAAACACACACACACACACGCACGGACACAGTCACATGATTTTCACACGACACGCAACCCCCCAAACGGGGAAACCTTCAGGTGGAGCCTTCTCCGCGCGGTGGCTTCGATTTTTGCGGACACCCCAAACGATGGTCGCCCAGAGGCTGGGCAAGAATCTTTGGCGCTGTGCTTTCCGGGGATTTTGGGTTTTCGCACCGTAATTTGCACCACAAAGCCACCACGAATCCTTGCTCCACGTAACGCAAAGCGCGAGCGGTCTCTGGCTCTCTGGAACCGACCGACCATTTGACGTTTACGGCCACCAGCGCAGAGCGCAACACTCTTCCGTCGACGATGAGGAGGAAGCCAACACGGGGCCAATCGGAGAGCCAGGATAACGGCACACGCACGGTTCCGTATAACCCGTGTCCAGCCAGGGGCGTCTCTGTGTCTCTTTCGCTCTCCGGCCGGGTCTCCTGAGTATTGATCCGCGAGGTATCCGTTCCGAGATAGGGGAAGTACCACACGAGGGCCGACATGCGCACTACGGAACATTACGGTAGTCCTGAAGGGTGGCCGCAGCGCAGGGTAACCGGTACGGCTTCAAGGTGGCCGTTGTAAAGGGGCACACGTAGCTTGAGGTTTTATAGGCATCGTTTATAGCGAAGATTTGAAAATGGAAATCTTTCGATGGTAACGGTCGAGAGCGACGTTTGAACGACTAACAAGGCTTAAGTAAATTAAGGCAATTTGACCATATTAGCTCAGGATCTCAAGTAGGAGAAGATGTCGTGTTTCAAGAACCTTTTTGGAATGGATTCAAATAACTGAGTCTTAATCAAGTCAATTGAGAGGTCAATAGGAACAAAACTATGTAAATCTGTTTAAAATTTCGTTTATAAATTGAGTTTGCATCAAAGAAAAGATTCATCTTATAACCGAAAATAAAATGGGCCTTTTTGGATTTCGGGTTCTTCCTTCAGCGAGTACTTCGGGCGACCGCACAAAGATTACCCCTTAAAACCCGTCCGATTATGTTTCTGATGGATTTAGTTTTGCTGCTGGAAGTTCGCCTGTCGTATCACTTTTAATTCTGAAACATTCTCAGCTAAAGTCTTGCACCTGAGCCCAAGTTCTCAGTCCCTTTCCTTCAAATCCTACCTTTCTTTAGTAATTCCTTACCATCTGTATGGTACTGGCACTGAATCTCTGGTAGGCGGAGCTGATTACTAGTAAATATCCTTTTTTGGATCTTCTCATAAAATGGTTACGGTTCGCGATGGTCCACGACTTTCACATGGCTATCGTAAGTAGTGTTGGACCTGTTGATGCCCTAAAACATTAACCTTAGTGGGGCAAATCGTTAATGAACCATCCAAAACGGTGCTGCCTTGCCAAGAGTACGCCTTTGCCCAACCGACTGCAGCTCCCGAAAGTCATCAATCAGAGCGACTGGCGGTCTGTTACCCAGTCCCTGCGCTGGCTTCATTCATCGTTTGATGCCAGTTCCCTGAGCCCCACCAGCGCGTCCTTTCGCCCCCACCGGGCCCGTTGATGAATAAATTCATGAACTGCACGGTGGCCATTCCCGCCGAGCAGAGCCGAGAGAAAACGTTTGATTAAGTGAATCGATGCCGGCGTAGACCGACCGACTGTTCTTCTTCGTGGGACGGTTTCCCGGGAACCCAGGGAATAATAGATCGATTTCAATCGAACTACCGCGCGAGGATCGTCGTCGTTCCGACGGCATCCTGAACAAACAGCTCGAAATCGCAGCCAAATCAAGGTTGTCTCACTCGTCCAACTAACTGACACTTGTGGCGGGTGCTACAGCGTTCCGATTTTATCTCCGCCGAGCACCCGCAGGATGTAAGTATCCTTCGTTTCTCGGTCTTTTTTTTTGTCCTTTCGCTGCGCGCCAGTGCCCACGCCACGTGAAGGCAGCAACAAGTGGGGCACGCTTTCGCCACATCACTATCATTATCCTCGTGGTAGCGAACCCCTCCCGGGAAAACCCTTTCCCCGGACTCGTCTTCGAAGGAACGATCCAAAGGGTCGGCGACGACGATGGCGACGCTTCAAAGGCAAGCGCCAGGTTCTCCGCTTCCGCGGCAGCGGATGACTTTTACCTTTCGCCTTTGGCACAAATCAAACACTCCGTAGCTTGGCATCGGCGGTCGGTTGGTTAGCGGAAGAGTGTGGTGCTTCCGTCGGGACCCGCTCTCCAGTCGATGGCTCTCCTCCGGTTTCCGGGGAGATGAGGGTCACTCGTGCGCTAACTGGCACCCGTTGGCTGCGAAGCGAAGGGAGTGCATGGCGCCAAGCCACGGAACAAATACTGATTTTATACAGAACGAAGTTAATAGATAAACACTTGGCCGTGGTTTCGCTCCGGTCTTATCCCGGCCGCTGCCGAGAGGACCATGAGAGGACCGAGTCGCATCCTTCCACCGTGGCTGACCTTTGTTGTGTGGGGTTTTCTATGGATCAGGAGTGGATCGCCCCGAAAAAAGGATGCTTTTAATTTCACTTCCTACGGCACCTAGTGGGTCGTGGTGCTGAAAATAGACTCAAGTTCTTCTTCGAACGCACCAAATACACGCTGCCTGGATGCTGCCTGAAAACCACCGAAATGGCCGGAACGGCCATAAAACAAACGATTTAAATTGTGGCACATCAAACGGGCAGCGTGGCGTCGAGTTGTTTATCGTCAAAGGGGGGCCCCCGGTGGTCCGAGAATCCTGTGAACCATCCGCATCATCATCATCGTGAACCGTTAGTGCTGACTCCGTTGACGACAGCCAGCATAAAAGTGCGAGGACGACGGTAAAGTTTAGATTATTCCTGACATTATCGTGATTCAGCCAATCGAGAGCGAAGCTTTCTTAAGGACGACAACGGCGATGACGAAAGAACGCCGAACCCGGACGGACCCGGAGTCGGTCCGGCGGGACGGGAAAGGATCGTGTGCGCCCGTGTGTAGCAAAGGAAACGATTTTATGCTGGTATGGGCACGAACGTTTGCCCACTCCGCGTCGATGGATGGGCCAAAGCGAAGACGCCTCAGAATGAATGGGGGGACTCCAGACTCCAGAATACATTACCAGTTCTAGTGGCGGGCGGCGTGTGTTTGCCGAGTGGTGCTCCCCGAAGCCCCGACACTGCCACCTGTTGCCGATCCGGAGCTGGAGCTGGTATAAAAGGGCCACCGCCAACCGGGGAGGCCATCAGACGGATCTGGTGCGTCGTGCGTGTCGTGTCGATTTTTGTGCAGTCCGAACCGGAACCTGGTGGACCGATTAATTCCGAAATTTGTGCAAAACCATTGGAGCACGAGCATGAGTGGGTCCGGCAAAGGATTACTGGGATTATGGCTGTACCACAGCGGCGACCAGGAGTGGGCCGTCAAGGAGGGCAGTCCGTTGCACCGGCGGAAGGAATTTGCTGTAACTATCGGCACCGACAGATTGGTGGATTATGGCGACAGATTGGTGGATTGTTGTGATGGAGCCAAACCACGGATAGGATATTTGTGCTTTTGAGAGTAGTCATCGGAAAATTGATCGGGTTTTGTGCTCCCCAAAGTGGCGTTTTGTTCATGCTTTGTTTATATAGAAGAAATAATAGAACCCGAAACCGTTGTTCGATTGGTTTGCGATGGAGAAATTTACGGAACCTTTAGTGTGTGTTATTTCGCAGTTAACTGTAGGAGTTCTATTATTTGATTATTTATTGTTTTTCTTTCAAAAAATCCTTGAAGATCACTCAGAAAAAATCTAGGAATAATAGTTATTTAAAGTGTCTCGAATTTTTATCAATGTTTGATGCTGAATCTAAAAGATGACCTTAAAAAGTCATGCAAACACCTTTAAATAATTTTTGCTGAAAATCGACGTAATCAAATACGTTCTTAAACTCAGCTTTAAAGGTTTCTTCAGTCAGCAAACTTATTTAAATCGTTGGATTTGGTTCGTGAAAAGCCTGACCATGGGAAGAATGTTTGAAAATATAATAAACGATTCTCAATTCATTTTGACACACAAAGATTTGTTGGTGAAAGATTAAAGGTTTTTAACGATGAACCAAAATGTGAAAAGTACATCAAATGGCTGCGCTTCGACCACAATTTTTGCCTCACGATTTATGTTTTCGAAACATTGCAGAATTGTTCCTAACACCCTTTAAACACTCCATCTGCTGTGGCTTATTTTCCCACCAACTGTTTTATTTGTCTCCTATTTGTCCATAAAAAGTGTTGTACATTTATGCGAATGGTTCGCTTATCGAAACCACTTTGTTTCAGAAAACGACCGACCACAGCAACGGCAACGAGCGCTCCGGTTCCGACCGGACGTCGATCATTTTCACGCTCAAGAACCAAATCGGTGGCCTGGCGGGTGCGCTCCGTGTGTTCCAGGAGTTGGGTATTAACGTTCTGCACGTGGAACTGAACAAGAGCGGCCAGGCCGGAGACCATGCCGACGTCCTGGTGGACATCGAGTGTGACGCGAACCGGCTAGAGCAAGTGTTGCGGCTCCTGAAGCGCGAGGTCCAGTCGGTGAACTACGCGGCCCAGGTTAGCAACGATGGTCCGCCGCCGACGCCACTGTCCGCCTGTGGAAGCTTCGGTAAGTGGCCTGACCTGGGGGTGAGGGTCCGAAAAGAGAGTCAGATCGAGTGTCCGTTTGTTGCCGGTCTAGATTTCGGCGAAATGCACTGGTTCCCGAGAAAGATCTCAGACCTGGACCGGGCCCAGAACGTGCTGATGTACGGCAGCGACCTCGACGCCGACCATCCAGGATTCAAGGACCCGGTCTATCGAAAGCGCCGGGAACAGTTTTCAGCCATCGCCACCTCGTACAAGCAGTGAGTCGGATGCAGCTTGGGACACGGTTGTTCCCCGGACCCTAACAGTCCCCTTTTCTCTGTTCTTTTCTGCCCACCGCCCACGGACCAGTGGCAACCCCATCCCGAGGGTGCAGTACACGCCGGAGGAGATCAAGACATGGTAAATTTAATTTGTAATCCCAATTTAAACGCTACTTGCCACCGGCACCGTTCGGTTGCCTGACGACGTCAGCCTGGAACAGGATATGCTCGGTTTCCGGTTGCCGGGTGCAGCCAATCAATCTGTGCAGGCTAACGAGTGTCCCATTCAAGTGGGGTTAATTGAATCATCCCAGGGATCTCGAAGCTCGAAAAAGGCTCCAACGCCTTCGGAGTCAAAGTTCGAAGACGGTGGCAAAGTTCTTGTCCCTCATGTTTGTCTCCGTTTCCTGCCTTTGTCGCCCGCCAGGGGGACGGTGTTCCGTGAGTTACACAAACTCTACGTCAAGCACGCCGTCCCGGAGTATCTGGAGAACTGGCCGGAGCTGGTTAAATACTGTGGCTACCGGGAGGACAACTTACCGCAGCTTCAGGATATCAACGTGTTCCTGAAGCGCAAAACCGGCTTCCAGATCCGGCCGGTCGCCGGCTACCTGTCGCCCCGCGACTTCCTGTCCGGGCTCGCGTTCCGGGTGTTCCACTGCACGCAGTACATTCGCCACTCGTCCGACCCGTTCTACACGCCGGAACCGTAAATGGAAACTTCGAACTATACGGACACACGGTGGTTGGGTTATAATTTGAAGTTTTGTATTTCCAGCGACTGCTGCCACGAACTGCTCGGCCACATGCCGCTCCTGGCCAACTCGAGCTTCGCCCAGTTCTCGCAGGAGATCGGTCTGGCGTCGCTTGGGGCGTCCGAAGACGACATAAACCGGCTGGCGACGCTCTACTTCTTCACCGTCGAGTTCGGGCTCTGTCGCCAGCAGGACGGGGGTTTCAAGGTGTTCGGAGCCGGCCTGCTGTCGTCGGTGGCCGAACTGCAGCATGCCATCACGACGCCGGCCAAGATTAAGCGGTTCGATCCGGAGGTCACCTGCCAGGAGGAGTGCATCATCACGGCGTACCAAAATGCGTATTACTACACGGACTCGTTCGAGGAGGCGAAGGAAAAAATGAGGTTAGAGTCCACGGAGGTGCGTGACCGCGAAGTGTTCACAAGTTCTTTCCTTTCGCAGGGCCTTTGCCGAGAACATTCAACGCCCGTTCGGGGTGCGGTATAACCCGTACACGCAGACGGTGGAGGTCCTGAGCAACGCCAAGAAAATCACGGCCGTCGTCAGCGAACTGCGCGGCGATCTGAGCCTCGTGTCGTCCGCCCTGAAGAAGGTGTCCGCCCTCGACGAGAACCTGGACGTGGAGTCGATCGAAAAGTTGCTCTCGAGTTGCAGTTTACACGTGAGGATGCCAATGAAACCGCAGCGAGGTCATACTGCAATAGAGTTCATTATTTTTCGCTTCTTTGAAGGTCGCCGATAAGAGCCCCAACTCGGACGGTTCGGATGGGGCGGACAAACCTACGACCCCAAATTCAACATAGATCGAGTATGTTTCTCTGCTACTGTATTCTAACTCATGAAGGTGTGCGAATTGGACAACGAAAGGATAGATTTGTTGGATAGATGTTCCTCGGTGACAATGGACAATGGAAATAACTATAGAGTGCGGAACAATCTGACCCGTTTCGGTTGCCGGTGTCCACTGTTTTGAAACAATAAAATAAAACATTAAAGTATTCAAATTATCTATGAGATTTAACATACACCAAAATTCGTAAAGGCAACAAGCCAAAATGTGTATAAATATGAAGCAAATGATATATGATATGATATGTGCAAATAAAACAGAAAACTGTACTAACTTGATCTTAAATGTTTGCGTTCGATTAGTGTACCAAGACGAACGGTCGTCGGACAAAAAACAATGTTCAGTTCCTACTTTTCACAAATCGATTGATCGTTACGAATTTAAAAGTGACCGACGTTGAGTTCAAATGGTTCCCAGCTTCATCGACGAATGACGGGCAATTAAAGACGAGAAAAATTCATCGTTTTTACGTTCCCTGGACAGAAAATAACGTTGAGAATGTTTGTTTTAACGTACTTCTTATGAATTTTTAGTTGCTTGTAATTTTTTAAATTCGCACGTGGCCGTGGACAATTTTCTCCTATGTGACACTAACGCCACCTGGCGGTCACCAGGAACAACTAAACGCTCATACAATTCTTTTGAAGCTTCTGAAATGCTCAGTGAGCTTTGGATCAAAGCTCACTTTTCGAGAATTGTTTACATTTGAATAAAACTGGTTTTTATGAAAAAGTCAGTTCAATTCAGTCAGAAAAAGTCAGGCTCAAAGTCTCTATAATCCATTAAAACAAACAAACAGTTCAATTTGAGAAAGTTCGTTATGACAAAAAACGTGTCATTCGAAACACGAGTATTAATTCTGTGAAGATGTAAACAATGTCAATAGCCCTTCACACATTCATCCCCTGGACCAACAATGAAATATGGCAAAGTGTGGCTTCGCTGAAAACATAATTTAACGGCACACTGAAGCATCGCTACATAAATATGCTCGCTCTCAGCTCAGAAGAAGACGCTTTTGTCTGTATTGGTTACTGATCCGGAACCAGCGTTCGCGTTCGCGGAACGTGGTCAACCCCACGAAATTTATCACCCCCACCGGTTGTTCCGGCCGCGTTACGGCCACCACCCACTGCGAGACTCCGGTACGGGGCACACCGTCCTGGTCCACTCCGGTTAAGGGGTTAACCCCTGCCTGTCGAGGGTTGCACCGTGCTGCCGCTGCGACATGCTGCGACGTTCGCGATGCTGATCTCAATTAGGGCGCTGGGAAAACAAAACGCCGACGGACCGAGGGTTAAGGGGGCCAAAAAAAATGCACACACAGCACTGAAATGAAAACACAAAAAATAATAAACTGAAACACAACACAACAACAAAAAGCGGCCACCGCCGCGGCCACCAGCCAGTGCTGCACCGTTCGCGGGCCCGCCGGCTGCAAGCCCTTCGAACGGTCCGCGGACGTCCGGTATGCGGGGTTTTTAGAATCAATATTACATCCACCCGTCCCGTCTTCCCCGGGCCCGGCTTGCATGAAGCGCGCGCGCGGCAGAGGGAAAAATGTACATATTTTATGTAATATCCGTTTTGTTCGCCACTTTATTTGGCTTCTTTTTTGATTTTTGCTTATTTTTATAAGTTCCTTCCTTCCATTCCGCGGCACCCGGCACCGAAATCCCCGTTTGGGAAGGACCCTCTCCGCGTCAACCGCCGGGATGGTTAATTTCCCTGCGATCGCCCTGACCATCACCGTCGGTCGAGGTTCGAGTTGTGCGCGAATAACAATTCACTTCGGTGCGGTTTCTGTGTGTGTGTGCCCGAGCGCGATGTGTTTTGTCTTACAACACATACACCCAGGCACACACACACACAGCGGGGCACGAGGCCTTGTTCGTCGAATGTTCTTCTCTTGTTCTAATTTTATTTTCATTATTTTTAAATTAAATTCGTACAGCAGCCCGTGTTACCCCTTTCGGTTACTGGGGACTGCCGGGATCCGGGGATTGTTTCGCGGGACTTTGCACAAATCAACGTTCAGGTTGTTTTTTCGCCCGGTGTCCTCGCCATCACTCGCCCTGGCTTCCCGTTTTTTGGCGCGGAGCGTTTAATTCTGGTTTAATTTTTATTTTGTTCACGCTCATGTGTCGGCTGTCGGTTGTTATGGAAGGGTCCATTTCCATCACTGAGCTGAGCTGAGTTTAGAGATTATTTTGACTGCAAAGCGAGCAAACGAATGAAAAGTCAGTTCTCCAACTGTAATTCAAATGTAATTTGAATTTCAATTAAATAACTCATATTACAATATTCAAAATGACTCTCCAAGTAACGGCACAATGCATTGCCAGTGTTGCAATGGCTCAGCTGCGATAGGCGAGTTTGGACCGGACCGGCGTGTAGTGCTCATCAATAATTGTCATCAAAAAATAATTCATTTTATCAATCTACAGAAACTCTTTCATAGGACAAAAATAAGGAAAGGGCCTAAAAGAGCTCTAAAAGATCAATCGATCGAGTAATCGATTCTTTGGTCAATATTTGAATGCCTAATTCAGCAAGTTATTGGATGCTTGAAAACGTTGGCTCCGCCATTCAAATAAGGCTTCCGATTGATCGCAGAGATTCTGCAAAATACCTTGGCGATACTTAGTCTTTGGGGAATACTTTCTCTATATTCCTAGTTGTCACACTGCTCAGTTGGAGTGGCAGGAATATGACGCACACGGCACACATTTGCCACCATCCTGAGGCCAGCACAAAAAAACGCATCATTTCGGGAAACCGCCTGTCGCGATATTTTGCTCCCCTTATTGTCGGAGGCTTTCGGAAAAAATGCCACCAGATAACGCGCCGTCACGTAAGACTCATTCCGCGGGCCACGGCGGACAACCGGATCGCGATTTAGATCGATTGCGGAACCGGAAGTGCACGACACACACACACACGACGCAGACGACGCGATGGCGGCAGCGTCCAAAAATGTCTTCCCTTTTAGTGCCGGCGCGGCCAACGGGGCACCGCGGTCGGTGGGTGAGTGATACTCGCTTTCAAGCATTTTCTTTCCTCTTTTTTTCTTTTGGGGGAAAAGTTGACCAAAATAAGACCAAAAAAGCGGTCCACACACACCAGCACACTTACCGGGTGGCGCCGGGTCCGTTTGTGAATCTCGCGGTAAGGGATTCGTCGCGAGTTTTTGTGGCCCAAAAACATAAACGCGTACCGGCGCGGGGAGGGGGGAGGGCCTCGCATCCTCGACTGGCCACCCCCCAGAGGCACAGCTAAATCCGCGGTCCAGCTTTCCGCGGACCGGACCGGACTGCACCACTCGGGTGGGGTGGGACTCGGTCGCACCTAGAAAACAGGATTTCTTCCGGAAGTTGCGGGCGGGAGGACGCCGTGGGGGGGTGAGAGTGTTCGAAAATGTTTGCCGAAAACGCAATGATGCATGGATGCGGACGGGTGGCCAACGCGCTTGGGTTTAATTTTTCACTCCCCAAACTGCGGACGCCCATCCGTTTTGGAGGTCCTTTTTTCGGAGTGGAACGGCAAGGAGCGATGCCAGCTAGTAGTGGGCCCACGTCTGGTCACCGGCCGGTTTCTGCACTGCCTCTTTTTCTTCTTTCCCCCGGCGTCGAAGTCCCCCCGCTCGTGGGCGGCCGCTTTGCGGGGGCCGTGCGGTGACTGCAGTGGCAGCAGAAGCGGGAACCTCCGTTCGTTCGTTCGTGTGTTTTTTTTTATTTCGGCTCGGTGAGCCGCGCATCATCATCAAAAGAGAGTCACAACACTTCCCGTCGGAGACGGAGTGCCCGCACCCGCGGTCCGGTTTTCGAGCTCGGAAACCGTTCGGAAAAGAAAAAGAAAAGTTCCGAGCTCGGGTGTGGAGGAAAAAAATTGTATCTCGCAACGTGCCCCACGCGGGAAGGGATGCTTGCAGCTCCGGCACCACCCCGGCAAGGGTCTAACGAAGGGTGGCCACCTCGATAGAACCGGACTGGACAGGCGGAGTGAGATGCACATTCGCCCGAGTCCTTGGAACCGGAGCCGGTACACGGAGGCTGGCTAATGGTCAGTGAAAGACTCCCTTTGTGAACGCACACGCACACGCACACGTACACACACGGGCCCCGGCTGATTGGATCTCGTTTCGAACACCTACACAGGGCCGGCCGCGTGCGTTTTTTGTGGCGTGGAGTCGTGCTCATCCATGCAACGGGTTCTGTCAAAAGCTACGATCTTTTTCCCGGCGCTGCTAGTGCTGGTGCTGGTCGCCTTTCGCTGGTTGCTTTTAATGTGGGACACACTCTATACGGCGGGTGCGTCACGTGGCCGCTAAAACAGCCGCTTTTTGAAACTCCGCAAAGAGCGCGGCTTGTGAATGCATTTGCATGATCCAGTGAGGCTTTTGGCATAAGTTTTATGACACCAAGCAAAACGGCATCCAATGCCCGTAAAATTAGGCACAAAAATGTCTATAGACTGCTACATATATCGATAAAGCATCACTTTTCTCCACTTCTTCGATATATCTTCACTTCATTATATTTAAATATCTGCTAGTGAAGAAAGTTATCGAAAGACATTCAAATAGTGAAAACAAAACAGCGGCTTAGATAAATTTTGCGCTGCTTGAAAAGGCTAAAGGAGAACGGAGCAGGCTTAGCAAAGCGCAGTACGTCATACTCTTTCGGACAGTTTTCTTTAGATCACATTTAAGTAGTGTCGCAAGGAAATTTCATTATAATATAATCAGGATTAATATTATTTTGCTGTGTTCGTGATCAAATATATTTAAATCAGTTGGAAATTAAGTCCCAGTAAAGCAGAAAATTGCAAGTTTGTCCCGAAAATTGTCACTGCTTTCCTCATCAGGCCCAATGTGATACAACTTACAGTCCTTCAGCTCACTGCCAGAGCCAACCAACTGGGTAACCCCCCAGTCTCTGTGTAACGCGTAGGCCTAGCCGGATGGCCACCGATGTCGTGACTTTGTGCGTGTTTTTCCTTCGTTTTTCAAGTGCTTCCTTGTGGCGCACGTAAAATAATGCCCCCACGTCAGAGTGGAACCATACAAAAAAGGGACCTCCTCCCGGGAAGCTATCTTTGGGTTGTAATTTTTCTTGTGCCTACTACGTTTGAGTAAAATTCAATTCCTCGGCCACCATCCCCGATGGCGCCGCCTTCCTCGAGCTAAGGCATGTGTAGTTTGCAGTTTCGGTTCGATGCGTTCGACCTTTTGGCCTTTTCCGCCGGATGGGCCAGGCCAGGAAGCAATAGGACCAGAACGGATGACTTCCAGTGTTCAGGTTTTTTTTCGCAGTTGTTCTTGGTCGCTGACTTGAGCCCATTATGGCCCGGCAGGCCGTGTCGAGCCCTGTACGCATTCTCGGTCTTGATCTCCGTGAGGGAGTTTGCCCTCAGTTTGGAGAGCCAAAAAGTAACCGGAAAAGGCCGACAGCACACCACCGGGATCGGGAAGGAGTCGTGGTAGGACGCGCCAGGAATGTGGACTGATGTAATGTAATTGATTTTACACGCTGCATCGCTTCGCAAACGCGGCCCAAAACTAAGCATTTCGGACGTCGGACGACGGACTAACTAAAATCGACTCCAACACAGAACCGAGTTTGTGTGTGTGTGTGTGTGTGCGTGGACAAAAGGGTCCTTTATGATGGCGGAGAAATGTTGAATAAGCGTCGATTTTTGAAAGACAATCTCGCCTCCGGCCCGCCATTCAGACTTTCGACTGCATTCGGGTGCATCCGGGGCTTTGCAAACGGCTGCAGCCGGAAATGTAAATGAAATTGGGATTCACGGAAGCGCGGTCCGCGTCGTCCTAACATGGTGCATCTGCGGCACACGCACCATAGGCTCGGCGCCGGAACGTGCGCTTATTAGTCCGTCCGTCTTTTGGCGTGTGTTTGCTTTTAGCCGCACCGAAGGGGGCCAGTAGCACTCTCGGGGGGGGGCAGAGTGGATTACAACGTCGCCAGCGAGCGAACCGGAGCCCTAATCCATCCACCATCCAGCTACGGGATTGCCGACTTACAACGCCCGGCTGGGCGCGCAAGACGGCGCCGGACCATTCGGACCGCCGAAATAACGAAGCAAATCGCAATGCGCTATTTTTGATGAAGTTTTAACTCCGCACGCACACCACCCCGTCTGCAGAACCCGGGCACTGCGGATCCGCGGGATGCACTGCAGCCGCTGCCGGGCCGCGCTCCTTGGCCGCATTCAGGAATCTTTCATTTCGAAACCGGCGCGAAACCAAGCGCTGCATACCAATGGTGGCTGTTATTGAACGTTTTCGCTTGATTTGAGACCGACACCGGAGTCCCGCGAGACCGCACCAGCCATTGCATCCAATTTCCGGGCACGCACCAGGCTCTCCGAGCTCAAGAAAAGGCTCGCCGGCCAGGGCGAGTTTTCCGCGAGCGCGCGATCCGCGCGTTTGGCGAAGCGGAAAACTCAACGCCCAACTCGTCGCCCGCGTCAAGTGGCCCGAAGGGGGTTGGGGGTGGAGGGTACCGGGTAAGAGGGCCGCATGCAAAAGAAAGCCACCATCCGGTGTGCCGGGCACCATTCTTGAACACCAGTGGCCAGCCATTCAATTGGCCAGTCTACAATGGCGGCCCGGGAACGGCCCGTGACCGGCATCTGGCTTTGAAATGCACGCTTTTTTCGGGCTGCACAAGAGGGGGTGGTTGGTCGCCGGAAAAGTGCAGAACCCACGCAAGCACGGTGCGCCCTTCTATCGCGTCGAGGCCGATAAGTGGGGGCCCGTCATGTGCAAGCGCGTCCAAAAGCGCACGCTTTGGACGCGCTCTTCAAAAAGTCGAATGCTCTTCGCGGACCCGGACACGGGCGGCGCTATCTTGAGACCTCCGCGCGCGTGATCTCGTGTGTGTGTGCACTTCCGCAGAGGGTGGCCCGCGTGGCATTTTCCACTTTCAAGTTGTGCGTTTTAGGCAATTGCTGCCCACCGGGAACCGGGAGGCGATGCTCAAATAAGAAGGGGCCACAAAAAAGGGAACGGAACGGAACGGATGCTGGCACCGTCGACAGCGGTGAAAGCAGACGCGGATCGCGAGCAGAAGTTTCCTCGAACTCGAGCAACCGGCGAAAGGAGCAACCGGGCCGTTGGCAGGGAAAGGAGAGCGAAAAAATTGGTTGGCTAGCTGGCTCACCGTATCCTGGTGCTGGCCATCGCAGAAAAAGTCGTAGGTCGCAGGATATTCGGCTTGCAGGCGCCGAAGGAGGATCACCATCATTTGCCATGCATTTATTTATTATTTTATTGAAAAACATCGGGTCATGACCATGAAAGTTGAAGTGACTTAACTGAAGATCGTTTGATTAGGAGCCTCGACCATTTGGGATTACATCAAAATTAGTTGAAATCAAGAGTTGGCCAACGAAATGTGAAATTTGGTTAAACAAGGAACTAAATGAGAGGGAACTAGAATGAGAGGAACTAAAAGGGAGATAGAGTTTTATATGGCTCTCTAGTCAAATAAGGCTCGAGATTGATTGCTCCGCAGGGTGTTTCACCTTCCGCAGAAAATTCCACGAACCCTACCAAGTCAGGCGAGATTGGCCGGTCCGGGCTGCACTTGGTGCACAAGAATGCGTTCGGCTGCGTACGGCATTTCCGTTGCGTCGTCGTCGCCGCCGTCGTCAGAGGGACGTCGTTTGTCAAAAACATGCAATCGAAATGTGCATTCCTGGTGAAGGGCGAGATGCACCGGTCTTATGGTATGTCTCGAGCTCGGACACCCCCGGAGTACGCGTGTGTGCTCTTCGACATTTCTGCATCTCATCGGACGCGGGCCACATTCTCTGGGAATTGCAATCTGTAGCGAATGCATTTAGGTGCAACCCACGGAGTTTGCCCCAAAAGGACG
>NC_069144.1:56586316-56599248 GCF_943734635.1 Anopheles cruzii | reverse complement strand
GTCACTGGAGTGTCGGGACGTTTTGCGTTCTTTTTCGGAGAACTGTTCCGTTCCGGCGCCGGACAAGTCCTGTCAACACACACTGGTGCGTTACATGACTTTGTTGCTCCGTTTTTTATTTCGTTTTGGAAGTTCGCGTCCTATCGATCGTGTCTACGGGCGAGTACTCCTCGAAGGGTTTCGGAAAGGAAAAGATGGCACGAAAGGACACCCTTCAAGAGTCCCGAGCTCCAAATTCTGGTTCTTATCACGCCCGACATTATCAGTGGCGTGACGGGGCCACTAAACATTCCCAGTCTCTCTCTCTCTCTCTCTCTCTTGCTCCGACTCATTACCATATGTCAACCGGCGGCACCGCGGCGAACGGCGGATAAGTGACCGGCAGCAAACTACAAATCATTCCCCCAGTGTCATGGCTCACCCATCGCGGGTGAGGGAAGCGGAGGGCAGTTCCTTTGCCCGGCCGTCCAACTTGTTGAAGAAGACATAAATCATGCTTTTCTTTTCCATTTGTCGCTGGCCGGCCCATAAATTCTACAAAACATTTCACGACGCGTTCTGTGTCGCGCGCAACGTCACCGGAACCAAAGGGGCGACGGGGGGGCGCTGTCCGGCGGCGGGGTGGCTGCAGCAGACAACCGGCTCTCGGCTCGGCTCAGCTCGGCCGACCCGTGCCGAGCAGCTACATCAATAATTACAGGGTTTTAATATTTAATTTATTTTATCGAAATGGTCGGAATTCTAGTCCAGCCACGGGCCCGGCGCTGCCAGGGGTTCCGGCCACACGGCCTTGGCATTTGCTGTGTGTGTGTGTGTGTGCGTGAAGGGGTGCGCTGTGTGTCGAGGGGAGCGACAGAGATACTCGGTAACTGGTCTGTAATTTAGCAAACAGCCACAGCGACAGCAGCGACGGCCATCGCGCGCGCTGCCGGGTATTATTACAAAATATATTTTATTGTATTATTATATGAATAATAAATGATCGGCCCACGGCCGGATATGTACTGGGGGGGGTATTCATAATCATAAAATATGACTGAAGGGTGCGGCAACAGTGTATCCCCGTCTCGCACCGGTCCGGCACCTCACTACTTCCTTTTCCGATTTTATCGATCCCTTGGCCCTTGGCGTGGTGCTAAGCCGCGCGCTCGTGGATGGATGGCTTCAAGAGGTGCTACTTGAGGCCCGAAGCCGCCCGCCACCTCCAGTCTCGAGGAGCAGTAAAACCGGGAGCCTTTCGGAACCGCGCCGGGGAACCGCTGAAGGTACTACTAATGACAGTACGGCCTATCATTACGGGGCCGTGCGTCAAAAGGCAAGGGTTAGTAGCGCACCAAACACACCCTGTTCGGGCGCACTTCGATGACATAGGAGAAGTTGGTGAAGTTTTGGCGTGGGCCACCCCTAGGACCGAGTGTGTATCGATTTCCGGCCGCTCGCAGGTGTGAAGATAACTTCCGTTCCGTGGTCGTGCGGATCAGTAGCATTACTGAGCGTTCAAATAAGATAAATGATCAAAACATGGAATGAAAACCTGATAAATGGAATAAGAAAGTTCGGGAAGTCATAAATGATGTAATGAATTGCGAAGCTACATGGAAAACAAACCAAGCAAGAACTAGAGTAGAAAATAAAAGTGGCCAACCAAAGAGAGAACCCGTAATAAAATGTGACTGGTTGGTGGCCGTTTCAAATGGCCAATTAAAGAAACCCACGAGTCTGCGAAACGTTGTTGCGAAAAGACGACACCGACGACGACGAGTCGTACGGTCGCGCATAAAAAAGTATGGTTTATGGTGGAAAGCAGCATAAAAAAGGACAACAGCAGCAGCAGCAGCCGTAGCAATCAGAAATGGAAAATTATTTCCATCATCACATCCCAGGCCTGGGTCCCACCGACCGACCGACGGCGATGGCGATGAGACTTTATGAGGCAGTGTGCTCAGCTGCGCCAAGGCTCGAGCATAGTTTTTGTGGTTTGTTTCACTAAAATCGCCCGCTTCGTGCGGGCCCTTAAACTAATTTATAGTCATAAAAATTGTAATTAAATTACACACAATTGTAGCGAATGTCGCCACCGTCTGGATTTTCTCGGCTCCACATCGGTCAACTTTGTGTGCAGTACCACATGCTGTATTCACATCCCTTTACGTCGAGCTGCGAAATGCAAGATGTCCTCGGCCGCGGTATTAAATTTCCCAAATTGCTGGCCACACTGGAATGAGCAAAACCGGAACCGGAGACGGAGCCGGTCGATCAAAGCCAGAAATGCGATGCCTGTTTTGTTACTCCTTTAATCGATCGCAAAACTCTCCGCGAATGCATCAAACCCCCTAATTGGTCGGGTTGGTGCATCAACAACTTCAATCGCCTCGAATTTGCTCCGATCCGATTATAATCACCGTTATTAGGCGCGCACGCGGCTGCCGGGTGCGATTTGCGTGCCACACGGGAACAACTACGGGGTCCGATTTGGGCCCCCTACATGTGAGTGAATCATGTAAAAGTTTTCTCATTCCGGTCCGCGCGCGATCCACGGATTGCGATCGGCTATCGGCGAACTGGCGAATCCTTCTTCGCACGTTCCGTCAAAGTTCACCTCCGAATTCGGCACGAACCGTACCTACCATGCCGATCGATGGCCGTTCGAAGAGCTGTTCCATCGACAAAATGCCTAGCGGAGCGCCATAAAATAAACATTCCACGATCCCAGGAAGTGCGGACGAGTTTTTAAAAACTTCTTACGCCAGGTGTTTGAAACATTGTTGTGCGCCGTATTACGCAATGGCGGGTGTTATTGTTTAATTTTGCGCCAGGAGCCGCGGGTGTGCTCTTTGTAAAATCGAATCGGCCGCGAAAACCTGCGGAATGTGCGGACCGGGGCGGCTCCCGAGAAGAAGCCAAGAAGCCGCGAGGAGCCCTGCGTTGCGTGTTGATCAAACATATTTTATTCCGGACCGGGAACCCCTGCGAAAGGGCTGATTGCTTGTGGGTCCTATCAGCACCACACACGTGTGGGCCACACGTACACATGTGGAGAGGGTTCCGGAACTTCCCGGTGGACCAGGAGCGCCCAGGTTTTGCCCGTGAGCTTACAAATTGCACGCTCACTAGTGGGCCAGCAGGTTCTACGACGCCCTTTTGCCACATGGCGAACGGCGCTGGCCGGTGGTTGGGAAGGACTCCGGGAACTATCTAATAATATCTTCACCAATTTATGGTTATTTTCATGTGCGAACTTTGAACACCCATTTCACCCGGCCCGGCCCGGCACCCAATCGGTGGAATCGGTTCCTTAGCCTTCGGCCCCCGGAGGGCGAAACATTATCCATCCCGGGGATCCAGAACGGCGCGCCAGGCAAGAAGATAGTCTCGGCTTTGAAAATAAGGATAACACATGCATGGCTCCAATGGTCGGGGGCCGGCCAATTGGGAATAATGGCGAATGCACTTTTGTAAATGGCCCAATCGCATGCGAGTACCGCACTTCGGCACTCCCCACTTCTTCAGGTTCGGTGCAGCTCCGCCTGCACCAAGTAATGACACCCGGAGGCCAGAAATCAAAAGAGATCACCTACCCAAAATCCGGAACACAGGGATCAGAGACACAATTATTGCGGATTGCCAAAAACTCTTCCACCTGGTGTCGGTGTGTGTGTGTGTCCGGAAAAGTATTCCATTTCAATTATAGGTGGGATTTTCCACACATTTTCTCTCGCTTCGCTACCGTCATTAGCCTAATCATTCACTCTTTATTTTAATCCTGCCCCCGAAAAACCCAAAGTCCTCGTCGGCACACACTTGTAGCTTCCGGTGTTCCCACAACCCCGCGGCACGGGCACGGGACCGGCCAACCGGTGGAGTGGAGGTTATAATATTCACACCCATTTTCCGGAGGAACAGATTTTAATTGAAACTGCCTTGTCTTGTCTTCTGGACCTCGTCGTGGTCTGGCTCGAGTCCGGGTCCGGGTCCGGTCCGGAGCAACATGTGAGAAAGTGTTAAACCCATGTTTTCGCTTCCTCCGCCACCCGTTCCGGGTGCCGGCAGTGACCGCAGTCGGGTGGTGGGGTCGGGCAAGAAAAACAGCCACCGACACCAACCGACACCGACATAATTCTCACTCCGACCGACCGGCCGACCGTCGTCCTCGCTGCTGTCTCTCGGTATCCCTCGGCATCTGGCGCACGCCAAACCCGTAATCTTTCCGGAAGGGCAATCTCTCTCGCTGTCCGCTCGGTCGCCCGCCAGCCTCTCTCACTGCTTCAGTCGGGACGAGCCGTCCTTCGGGTCGGCCGACTTCATCGTCTCGTGGCGGGATTTTCGGTACCGTTTTTTCTTCTTCGAATCTCCGGTCCGGACCGTGGCGCACGTTCGGGGTTTCGTTGATCTTGAAAGGGATACCCGACACACACACACACACGGCCTCGAGCGGTGTGTCGATTTCCGAGAAGCGTGTCCCTAGAAGTGGGTGTGAAAGAAAAACTTTTCCTTTCCTGCGGTTTTCCGGCTCTTCCGGCGGGACCCGATCCTCGGTTCCGGTCGACGACGACGACGCCGACGGGGACGACGACGACGGGGACGAAGGGGTGTTATCCCCAATTAATCCCTGCCTCCAACCCGATCTCCGTGTCCTGTCCAATGTTTTCTTTACCGTCTGCCACACGACGGTCCGCCGGACCGGACAATAGTGCCCGGGTGATCCCGGGCGGTCCCGGAAGTTGGGCGGTTTTCGGGATAATAAAAACATACATCAATCTCGGTCCGGTGCCGGCTCTCCCGGGTTCCGTGGACCGTGACGGAGGACCTCTCGTGTGTGGATGATGTGCCCCTCGAGGGATGCGAGATTACGGTACGCTCCGAGTGCCCGAGAATCTTGACCTTTGTCAACGGGGACGGACCGCAGCAACAGGTGGGCTGGTGAAGGTCAGATCGCCGTCGGTGTGTTGTTGTTCGACGCCAAAAGGAAGAGCTTCTTGAGCCTCAATCTTTAGTCTTCCCAATTTCCTCAAGCTCGCGCATCAGCGAAACATCAAAAGGAACACCCTGTGTTGTGGTGCCGCCGGAAGTAATGCTCGTGTCGGCGTCGGTGAGATCATTAAAAGGAAATTTAATTTAAATTTAAGACCAACCAACGGCAGCTGCAGCGCCATTGCCGGGTGCTTCGCTTCGCGTGTGCCGTTCCAGCATGCGTGCATAAATATGTATGCTTTGGGTGGTTAGAGCACCCACCACCCGAACCTGGTATTCGTTTGTCTCGCCACAATAATGACGCCCCGCCCGATGGGTGGTACGGCCCCCCCAGAGCCTGGCGCACAATAGTTTACATGGCGCGGTGCAATTTGGTGAGTAATTTGCAACGAATTTTAATACACTCCCGGCCTCGGCCGGCGTGTGTGGCGGTATTCCAGAACCGAAGGGATCCGGCGAAAGTGTTCTTCAAAATTAATGTTATACAATTATGCCCGGGTGGGTTCCGTGCCGTGTGTGTGTGTGGCGAAAGTTTAGCCACACACCCCATCGGATTTGAGTTTTGATTTCTTTGATTATAAATTCGCGCACACCACCCCGCTGTGTGTGTGTGTGTTTGGTGCAAATTGGTGGCCCACCGGAGCGCCCATCGAGAGAGGTCCTTCGAAGCGCCGCCAGACAACGAAAGTTACACAAACAATTACCGGCGGCTCGGAGCGTGTCCTGCATGCCGTGCCGTGGGGCCGTCGAGTTGGGGCCGTCGAGTTGGGCGAAGTTATTAGACAATCCTTTGAGGATGTTACAGTTGCTTTTGTCGGGCCCGCCAGTGCCTAATGGTGAGTCAGGACTGCACAATGTTCTCAAAGCGGTCCGAATCGCGCCGCGGTGCCTCATTACATATGTATGTACGGCGGCGGCGGCGCATACATTGTGGGGGGGTAGGACTCCAGGGGGGCCGTGGATGCAAATCGCCGGCCGTATGCTCCCGGTTGGGGCCTTTGTGAAGGGTAATTTTTTGTTCTCTGCCTGCCGGCCGCCGGTTGGGGATGATGATGTATGACGTCTCGGCGAGCGGGTCCTGGGCCGTGTACGAGTTCGAGAGTTGCGACAACACCCGTAAAGCCAGCCCACACACACGTGAGGCGGGCGTTACCGCAACGGCTCTTATCGGCTCTTCTTTGCGCACCTTATCGCGAGCGAGCGCTCGCTCGGTGGGCTTATGTTTATTTATTATGATTTATGTGAAAAGCATCCAGCATAGATAAGTCATTTCCAACGGCAACGGCGGTTGGGCAACGAGCTTCAAGACACATTTTAATGTTCTGTCACACCTCCGAGGCCGTGGGTGGCTCGTGGCGCAAGTGATGAAGACGTAACGCGGACGACGACGACGACGCAACACATTAAAACCCCATCCCACGGCCGGCCGGCTGGCTGCCGGGTGACACATTTACATTTCTTTGTCCCGTGGCCGATTTTATGCTGCACCCGCACCCGGAGGTGGGTGCGTTGGGGTCCACAGGCATACATGATAAACGGCTTCCCGACTTTCTCGGCCCGTTGATGGATGTGATTGTTGGCCACAGAAAGAGAGAGAGAAAGGTTGCGAATGCAAATCGAAAGAAATGATTGCATTCTGAGTTTGGGTTTTAAATTCCGGTACTCTTTGAATGTTGTACCGTCAATTGTTGGTTTTTTGTTAGTAAAAAAGGTTGAACTGAACGCGTTTTGGTTAATGATTACGAATTGTTACAGACGAAACAAGAACGGATTCCGCGATGTCGATGTTAGGCTACCGAAGTACAATTAGAAACATGATTATATCAACCCGATAATGTGATTAATGTATCGATCCCCACGGGTGGATCCCCACGACAGAACACTGCTGGTCACATTTTGACCGTTTTTAAATACTTTTGCTTCTCATCTTTTATGTCCCGAAAGTTGCTTGTGCTGAACGGTCATGTGAGTCCTTGAACCCATCGTTGGCTGGATCGTCCCAGAGCCTCCGCTGCGTATCACGCCCGCACATTGCGGATCTGCGCCGATGGAATCGTCTAATTGAATATGAAGGAAATTATAATTTAAATGACGGTTAAATTAGCGCACCATCGACCAAGGACTGGTTCGGTGGTATTGGTGACCATCCGGATGTACCTCCCTGTGCGCCCGCCCGCGTGTGTGTCTCGGTGAGTGCAAATTAGTTGCGGATCCCTTTGACAGGACTCGGTCCGTTTCTCTTTGGTGCGCCTCATTGCCCGAGAGAGACGCACCAGCGGACGCGGATGCGGTGCATCCTTTTAGGGTAGCCGACTGCTGACCACCCCGCGTGGTCGGAGCCGCGTCGCCGAAGTCTAGCGAGCGAATCGCTTAATAAATCATCATCTCACAATCTCTTCATTTCGATAATACGTCTAAAACGGCGACGACGACGCCGACCGGCAACGACGATGGCTGAACGATGTCGACGCTAACGACCACCCCCATCCAGCGCCCACCGGCCAGGCCGGCCTGGGTGGCCGGCATAATCGAATGAATTGGGCACATTTCGCGGATCGGCGTTGGCCACTCGGAATTAGGGCCCTCTCGATGGGCCGCGTGCGCCACGATTAATGGATGTCAATACATCACCCACCCGATGGCCAATGGATGGCCGTGCTCTAAATGTGCAATAGACGACGGCCCCAGTGCGTCGGCCACCGGTCGGTGCAATTATGGCGTTCGTGTGTGTGTGTGTGTGTCGGAGCATAAGTGCCCGGATGCTAACCGGACAAATGGATTCCTTTTTTTTGCCGATGGGTCGACCTCCAGAAGGAACCCATTTTCTGAGCACACGCACGATGCAAAGCCCCCAACATTATGTTGGCCCATCGGCCGGTGAGGTGTTTTTCTCACACTCACTCTCGCGTGCTCGCGTTTTAATTCGCCCCGCGGGTTGTGTCTCCGTCTTGTGTCGCTTTGCATGTTGGGGCTGCCTCCCTATCGCTGTCTCCGTTTCGAGGCGCACTTTCTTTGCCAAGAGAACCGGTGTGCGTGTGTGTGCCGAAAGGGACGCTAAAAAGGAAGGCCGAAATGTGGTGGCTGCCACACAAAGTAGCGCTGCGGCTTGCGTGTGCGGTGTTGTGGCTGCTGCAGCATGCGTGAAACATAACCAGCAGCAACCATCATCGGCCCGCCACCGATAAGGCGGTCTCGACAGCCAGGTTGTTGTTGGGTGTGCATTTGATGTGTGTGAGTTTGTGCAAACCCTTTTTTTTGCCTTGCTGTTTTTGGGACAACACCACACACAACACGACGACGGCGACGGCGGCGGTGTGGTGTTGGTGGTGGGGTCGTGTGAAAACATGCGCTCGATAACGCTCGCTCGATTTACATAAGAAATTGATCCATTTGTGCAAACAGAGCAACAGCGAATGGGAGGAGTTGTGGGCTTTGCGAACGGAACGGAACGGAACGCAGCGGACCAACGAACGGCCCGCAGCCAACAGCAGCAGCGCAGGCGAGGGGGCCTGGCCAGTGGCCGCCGCCGCTGGAAGGCGTTGCTGGAAATTATTTAATGTTAATAAAACATATACCTGACCACCTGGGCCACGTGTACTGGGGCGAAGCGTAGTTTGAGTAATATACAGCTGGAAGTAAGAAATAAATGGCCAAGCGAAAGCTAAAACTTGTGTTACGAATCTTCGAGAGGATCTTCCGTGACTCGATAAAGAAAATTATTAAAAACATCGTTTAATGAAAGTCAAAAAGCACAGTTTGAAAGTAAAAAGCAATCTATCAAACAGAGGCGTAGTCAAACAATTTAGCAATCGATTTAATCAAATAATAATAACATGTGACATCCGACGTTTCTTGTTCCAAATTATTTTATTAAACTAATACTTTGGTTAAACATTTGATCGAGTGTAATTAGAAAATTCTGACTGCAAATAGTGGCCCCGCAAATAGACAGGCTAACCCGTAGGATAGTCTACATCCTGGCGGCTAATATCATTATTCACGGTACTAAATCGAATCGAGACTCGGATTTAGTTTAGGCAAATATTTAGCCCGCGTCAAAATAATACCAAAATACAACTTCCTGGTAGCATATTTAATTTTGACGCTGCTCGCTTCTGATGCACTGCCCCGGTGCATCTGATGCACTCGCGCAGCATGCACTTGTGAGATCCGGGGGATCCGGAAAAGCCAAACTTGTGTGGCGCAACTTTGTACCGAAACGCCAGGGCCCGTGTAAGCTCCCGTGGAAAACGTGGACACCCCACCGTTGCATGTAATGGCGGTGCGAGCGAGTGGCATTACTGATTGGCAATTTGCACTTCTAATATATTACTCATTGATTGAGTTTTCGCCGTTTGCTGCCTGTTGAAACAACGCGCGGCCTGGGGACTCTGACTGACTGACTGACTGACTGCCTGGCTGGCTGGCTAATATAAAATATGCTGCCGCACCACACGCCAGGATGGCGCAGCATCAATCATGGTGTGCGGAAAAGCACAACTTATTGGCAGGCAGGACGTAGGGCCGTGGTGCAGGCAGCCTGCCGCCCGAAACATATGCAAGCAGCACGCTCGGGATGGATTCCGGCCCAACTTCCGCCGACGTCGGTCGTTGGGCTTCATGGGCGAATAAATGTTTGCCCGTAATTCGGTTAAGTCTTGTCGACTTTCGATTTCGCACACCCGATTGGGGCGCCGTGGTGTGATTGTGACAAATTTCCCTGTCTCTCACTTGCTTCTTTTTACAATTTAACTCTAATTCTGGGCCCTTTTTTAAGCTGTTATATTTGAAGCTTTGCAAGCTTTCGGGTGTTGGATCAAAACGAAACTTTGTTACTAAATTTCTTTCAGCATACAGCGAACCAAACATTTCTTAGTCCCATTTGGCTGATGAAGTGGCCATCATGTGAGTAGCGGGCGGTGGCAACACCAGCCATGTTACCCGAAATAAACTATTAACATCACATCCGTTCCCAATTTCCACCGACCGACCGGCTGGCGTGGTGCGAGATAAACCGATCAGCAAACTTATCACTTTGCCGAGTGCAGTTTCGATGTTTTGCAGTTGCTGCAACTCATTTCCCTACCCCGGTGGGAGCGAGTGGTGCCGGAATCGCTCCGAATCGATGGCACTAATTGCATTTACGGAAAATATTGCTAAAATTGCAACACATTTCATCACTCGTCAAATCGTTTGCCTTTCCTACCTGGTTTTAGGGACGATGGGGCTGGTTGAAGTGTCCCAAACCGGTCGGCGCTCAATTAACTGCTCAATATTTTAATTGCATTTCAAAACTTATTGGCCCGCCAGCCTGCCATCGGATCGGAGCGGGCGGCGATAGGTGGTCGCTTGTCGAATTTATTTCCAAACTAATCGAAAGTCATGTGCTTTTATGTAATGCCATTCAACACGATATTAGAATGCTGATGTTAGTAATATTTGCATGATATATAAGGCTGGCTAAAAAGTCATCGACGTTTTTTGGGTGATTTTCAAAACTACATTTAACAGGTTTCCAATGGTCCGATTTGCGTCAAATATGCACCATTTTGTTGGAAAATTTGTTGTCTTTTCAAAGGTAGGCTTATAATGTCTCTCTTGTAAAAGGATTAGTCGTTATTGGCAAAAACCTCGAGCAATCCATTTTCTTAATCCTTTTTTGATCTCAGTTTTTCATCACTCAAAAAATTTTATAATGCGCGAAAAAGGTGTCAATCGCTTAGTGCAAGGTCCGGACTATACGGTGGATGCATTAAAACATCCCAACCAAGCTTCCGGACTTTCTGGCGAGTCACTAAAGACGTGCGTCACATTTCGTTGTCCTCTTGGAACACAAAACCTCTTCCGGTGGCCAATTCTGGTCGTTTTTGGTCAATTGCCAGTTTCGAACGGTGCAATAATTGACAGTAGAGATCTGAATTTAGTGTTTGGCCACACGAAAGCAACTCATAATAAACGATTCCTCTCAAGTCCCACCATAAACCCAGTAGAACCTTACTGGTCGTAAGTCCTGGTTTGACCACCCTGTAAGCTGCTTCACCACGCTTAGACCACGATCATTTCCACACAGTATTGTCGTATGTATCCCATTTCACATCCCCAGTACCTATCCGTTTAAGAAATGGTTCGTTTTCATTCCGTTTAGCCAAAATTTCGCCGATGGAAATTCGAGCCATCATGTTTTTTGGTGTAAATAGGGTGGCACCCAAACATCGAGCTTCTTTCTAAATCCAGCTTTGCGCAAATGGCTTTAAGCTGTTCGATTGTTGATCTTTAGCTCCTGGTCGATGCTCTGACTACTAAAATGCCGATCTACTTTGATTATTTCTGTGATTTTATCGACATTTTCGATGACGTGTCTGCCTAGGCTTTAACATAAAAAATAACGAAAACGTGTCAACGAAACCAAAATTTAACCCAGCTAACTGTTAGAGTATCGGCACCACGAACACCATGCGAAATTTCAGCGGCCTAGCTTGAATTTTCACCTTTATCGGACAAAAACTGTAAAATGTACCTAATTTTCTCTGCGTTGACCTCTATTGTTAACACCCTGTAACTCACAAACAAATGGAACAAACAAAAAACAATGAAAGCAGTTTTTGAAGTGTAAAGAATCAGCTTTAAAACGAGCCTAAATTTATAACTGTACGATCGATACTTCACGAGATATCGATCACTAAAGGCATCTATCGTGAAAAACGTCGATGACTTTTTAGCCAACCTGATATTTTTTTTATTATTCCTATTCCGCGTTTTCCTAAATGTTTCCCAAGAAAAGTGCGCGAAGCAAACGGCCGATGGAAAACATCCGGTGGGTGGCATAAAAATATGGATGGCGGCACCAAAAGCCCGGTGGACTCGGAACGGAAGGGGGACGAGGTCCAGGAAGCGAGGTAGTGTGGAGCATGTTGGCACCGTAAACAATGTAGGAAATATAAATCATTCATACAACCATTTCTGCCAACCGACACTTTTCTCGTTCGTTATGCATCCCGCAATTTTCCGCCGTCACTCGGCTACACCACCGAGGCATCCCGTCTCTCTGTGTGTGTGTGTGTGCCGGTTTGGGGCCGACAGGGTGGTGTGTCTCCTAATGCCTACCGGTTTCGTCATCACGGCTCCGTCCCGACCTCCGGGTTTGCTTCGTTCGGGGAAGTGACGGAAAAAATGATGCCGCCAGCGTCTTCGGAAAAGCGCGCGGTTGGCGGTGGCGGTGCAGCACTTCTTATGCACGGAGGGTCTCCTCGCTTTCGGGAGCATAAGCGCTGGGCCAAAGTTTCGGTTCGGCGAGGACGGCGGGTTGGCCGCCCACTAACTATGCGCCTCATTTGTTTTGGGCTGAAAAGTTTCATTTTCTTCGCGCCGCGACGCCGGGCGGCGGCGAGTAAATATTGAATAGGAATGAATTAAATTTTTAATATTTTATGATGCAACCGGGCGGTCCCGGGAAAGCTCTCCGGAAACGGAACGGAGCGGAGCACGGCGCAAGGCGACGCGAGTCTTGCACAAATCGTATAGCGCCGGCGAATTATCTTGGGTTTTTTCTGTTTCTCGGTTTGGGTACCACAATAATCGTGGCAGCTTATTAGGGGGCTGCTTTCAGCTCAATTGTCCCCGCGGGAGGTCAAATGTGGAGTGTTACTGTAGTAAACAGTAAACCTATGAATTCATGAAGCCTTGCCATTTGATGTTTTCGGTGTTTTAATGATAAATGGTTGTAAAATAATGGAGGCAGCAGCAAAGGATCAAATTATAAATAATAGATGATCATCAACAGTGTGCAAGTTTGAAGCTGGGATTTTTCCAACACACGCCATATCGTATAACAATGGAAAACTATGCTTTATTCAAACTATTTGCCTTCGCTAACTGTTAGTAGCATTGCGTATCAACCGTTTGACCAGGTTTGAATAGCTCATAGTAGAGCAAACCCTTCCGATTCCGACCAAACACAGAGC
>NC_069144.1:56561455-56586116 GCF_943734635.1 Anopheles cruzii | reverse complement strand
CTGGCGGCCGGTTTATTTGTATTTGCGCGAACTGCGCACAGTTGAAGCACAACATTCGGTCGGCGCTGTGCATGAATTTATTATTGCAATGTTTATTGCCTTCGAGTACACAGCGGCCAGGGCGGGGCGGGAGGGGCCTACAGGTGATTATATGGTAACGGATCTCGAGATGCAGATAATTAGTAGCAGTTTTCCGTTCGCCAATGGCCAATGGCAATTAGTTCGGGGCCCTTTTCTCCGTCCGGTTTGCCGTTGTCGATGCGCTTTCAGAGCGCGTCAGAGAACTCCGAGATAAAACCTTCGAGTTTCTCTTTATTGTTGTTTGTTGGTCTTTTTGGAGCGAAGGGCTCCGCTCTCTATTTCAATTGGGTTCAGCTTTTTTTGTTGAATCTTCTGAATGTTTTGCTAATTTTAAAGCACAACTGTTGCATTGATTCACACTAAATAACCTGTAAATACTCAGAGCACCAACTGCTTCTATGACCGCATCCAGCTTAAGCTTTCCAACTTTCAAAAATTCCTATCAAAAGAAAAAAATGAACTGAGGCTTCTTATTAAATCCACCGAATCCACCTTAAAGGAAGTTATCGGGCATTCGAGCTTGAAACTAGCGGCCCCTAACCCGGACAAACCAATCACAATCAATTCGCCAAAATGGTTCCACCCAAAACTGGTTCCAGCCTGCTGCCATGGCACGGAACTTAATTTAAAAGCATAATGCATAATAATAATAGCAAAACGGGCCAAAAGGCCAAACGATCGATCATTGTGCTCGGGGACATGGCGGCGGTGGTGGCCGAGCGCAATTGCCGCCAAACGTCACTGACCCGGCCTCGCGTCCCAGCCCGGAGACTGACACGGCTCGGCGATAAAATAAAATGTCGAATTACGTCCATCACGGTGCATTAATAATAAGCCCATAAGCTGAGTGCACATTTTAGTTTAATCACAACCTCCCCAAAAAGGACGGACAATCTGCGGCGGCTCCCCGTCCGGAGCCCCATCCGTCGTCCGTCTCATACTGGTCTCATCAGACTCATCATCGTGGTTTGTGCGGTTGCGACCGAGAATCGATCGGTTGTCGATCATAAATAAGTGTTGCTGCTCGGTCGGTCCTGTGCTTCTTGTTTCGATCACCCGGCTCGGTGTTGGGGCTTCCCCTGACATTGTTGTGTTCCCCGTTTGGCTGCCGGCGATGCTCTCTGCACATGATTTATGCGCCAAACTCCCGGTTGGCCAACCAGCGCGCTGACCGCGAGCGAGCGAATTATGCATCGCGCACCGTGCATTTGGGAGTTTCGGGTGTTTTTTTCTTTCTCCTCTCTTGCCGTGGTGCCATTGTGAAAATTGGATTGGTTGCCCTGGAACAGTTGACCTATGAAAGTATGTCGCGGCGCGGAATGTTTAAGTAGCATGCTCACGCCATTTGTTTTCTTGCACTGCTTCACTGGCTAATGTTACGTACATTAAACATAAAACACCGAAAAAAACGGCTGGCCAATCATCGGACGACTTTGGCGGGTCGTTTTGGAACGCTTCTTCCTTAGCACAGCAGCCCTTGTGCCGCTGGTGACTTTGATGGTTCGACAAACAATGATTGATGAGCGTCCGTGAGCGTGGCGTTTTACATCCACGCAATGCGCTGTGCGCTCGAAAATTCCTTTGATTCCGCTTTGACGGCCGAAGCCCGGGAAAAAAATGCACTCCACGAGGCTGCAAAATGGCCGTGACAGGAAAAAAATAGGTTTTCATTTGCTTGAAAGCCTAACCAAACGAAGTTGCAGCTGTCGCACCCGATTCGCTTGCCGGTGCACTTTACTTACCCGGCCTCGGTCTCGATCGCAGCCTACTGTGGGCCGCCCGAATCATCAGCACCATCGTTTCCTTCGCAACGGGTGCTGTGCGTAACAAAAAAAGGCGTCACACAAACTAAAGAAGCGAAGGAAGACGACGGCAAAAAAGGCTCCCGATCGCGAGCAAAAAATCGGTTGCGTAAAAAATATTTTAAAACCCCGTTCCTGTTTTTTATCACCGAGCGAGAGACGAGAGCGAAATATAGAATATCCCATTTCCCAGCCCCCGGGCGCCTTCTCACTTTTCCACACACACGCACACAGGAACGCATGATGCAGTCTTCTGCTTCTTCGCCGGGTGTCCTTCCCGGTGCATCGCGATGCGTTTCTCGCATGAAGACACCAAAAAACGGGCAAAAAAAAAACCCCCGACACTGGAACAAGCCACGCATACGCAAGAAACGCCCCAGGAAGCCCTCGTCGTGTATGGTTCGGTTATCGGCGGCCAACGGCGCTGCTGCCAATAATCGTTGACTGATGGCTCTCTGTTACTCCTTTCCCGGCAACGATCGGCCCGGCATCCTATCCATCTCTCTCGCTCTCTCGCTCGCCGGCGTGCGGATGCCGTTGTCTCGCTCGCTCGCTGGCTCGTTCGCGATTTCGGGGAGCCTTTTCGGCCCGGACCATTCCAGCCAGCGGCAAGGTCCGAGACTCGTCCTCGCGAATCGAAGAAATCGTCTCGACCAAACCGGGCGCCCGAAAATGGCCCCGGGAGCCGGGAGAGTTCCCTGACAGGGTACGAGGCCTACCCACACGCATCCAGCGGTGGCTTCTATATAGAAATGTGCACGGGGCACGGTGGTGTTTGTATATAAAAATATAAAATAAATAACTATTCGATGTCGGGGAGCGCGCGGATCCGGTCGGGTTGTCGGGTGGCCGGGCCCTGGCCAGTGGCAGGGTAATTGTGCAGGATAAGCAAATAATAATAAAAACCAAATGCTACAACAAGAGGAAGCGTATGCAAATGTGCGCACGATTGCATGCACTGCGGTCGTTTATTCATTGCCATGTTTTTCCTCTCTCTCTCGAATCGATTATGTTGTCTTTCCTGCGCCGTATTATATATGCTGCCGGGCATCGGGTTGTTTTTTTTCTGTGCTGTTAATTTATATTGAATTCCCCGGCCTGCATCGGCCGGGTCTGCCGATCATTAAGTGAATCGTGCAAAATAATGAGCGACCGAGCAAAAATCGTGTCCTTTCTCGGCCCCTGGAAGGAAATCTTGTGCGTTGCGCATTGATGCTGCCGGTGTGATGCCGGTTTAGCATAAGTTTTTATAATAATGGAGGCGAGTGAACACCAAAACGATGGCTCCGGCCTGGTGCACCAAAAGATGGCGACACACGGCCGGCCGGCCGGGGCGGCTTAATCTGTTGGCCGGCTCGACGTTTCGTTTCGGTAAAATATCCTTTAAAATATCCCATAATAAGCATGTGCAACACCGGGAGGCCCGCACCATCCTGCAGGCCAACGGCGACGATTGGTGTGTTTGAAGTGCGCAACTACTATTATTTTGTGTTCATTATGTACGAGCGAGAGCCAGCGCACGCACGCATCATGGCTGCTTGCACTTGCGCCTGTGAGAAAAACACCAGCAAACCACTATAATAAATGCAACGAAGCCGCCGCCACCGAGTGGCCGAGCGGGATACGGAACATTATTCAAATCATGTTACTCTCCGACCGGGCGAATTATACCCTGCGCTGCAGTTGCGTGTTGCACTTTTGCGAAATTGCGATGATCTTCTCAACCCCGAGTCGCTGTGTGTGTGTCTGTGTGTGTGGGTTTTGAGGATTTTACTTAAAGATTGCATTTTGCAGCTAATGATTGTGTGTGTTAGTTAGTCGCTCAGGTTGTTTTTCTTACCTGTCCGTAGTGCCTCCGTATGTTGCGATCGCCCGGGGCAGCCATTTTTGTCCCGAGGCCACGTCCATTTTGGAGCGCTGATGGCCGCCAGGGCAACTGATTTTAATTGGCTTTTAAATCCTGGGAACTGTTCCGTTTTCCGTGCGGCGGCAATGTTGCAATACTCGGACTCGGCGAACTACAAATTACTGTTTTGTATCACTTGATCGGCCCGAAATGCAAATGTTGGGGGCTTTATAATTTTTTGGCTCTTTTTTCAGATTTGATAATGATTGCCCAGCTGCGAAATGTAGTTTTCGATTCGGACCATGACAAACAGTGTGTTTAAAGCTTCTCTTCGTTCGATTGCCATTTAATAGGTTTGGTCAGCAGGAATTGAAGATCATGAAAGAACTTCAAATTAATCATCAAATTGTGGGCATACATCGATTTGATCCTTTTCTTTCATTTCTTTCTTAGGGGGCATATCTGGAGAACATAAGTAGTGTTCATTCCAACACTCTAGTTAAGTATTTGGTCGAAAATGACGCAAAGTGACATTTTCGTTGCCGCGAATCCCATTAATTGAATTCTGGGATATGGTTAACACCTGGCTTTGCTCTCTTGCACGGTTACGAATTAGTTTCAAGCACTAATCACTTACCTTAGTGTAGTTTTACTTAATTTCGTTAACAAGTGACGTTCAATTCCAACTTAAAATACTTTGGAGATAATAAAACAAGTTGCTTTTAAATTGCAGACACTTGCCGGTTTTGCCTCCTGGATCCAAGATAATTGCATCTCCTTTGTTGGTTAGACGAGCCGCTAGCCTTCCCAAGGTTAGTTCTGTTTTCCGTGAACCCATTTCCGTGAAATCAATAAGAATATTAAATTCCCGTGGCGATGCGATGTGGCGAAATTAGTTGACCGCCCTAAAGTACCGACCGACTGATACCATTCCTCCCCGCGCATTGACTTCATTGCTCTGATTGAAATGCATTGAATCAAGCACCACAACGACCACCACCACCACCGATGGCATCCGATGCAACACGTGACATCGTGTATCGGGCCTTCAGATTCAATCTTCTTGGTGATCGAAATTCAATCGTCCACACGGAACCGATCCACATCCATTCCGAGTCACGTGGTCGGGACAACAGCCGCAAAAAAAAGAAGGGCCGAAACTCTGTGGCCCTTCACGAAGTCCCCTCGGTGAGGGTCGAATGACTCGATTAGCCGACCATCTCGTCGTCACTCACGGCTCCGGGCTCCGGGTCCCCACAGCGCCCACGGTGTGGCAACGTTAGCCACGGCCGTTGTGCATTAGAATGTGCAAGTGCAGCGCGTGATTTATAGTAGCTCGCAGCGACTCGCCACCCCAAATCGGTGCATCCAGCAGTGAAAGGTGTGAATTACACCGTTGCAGGCCGGGTGGCCGGCTGTCGAACCGATTCGATCTGGCTCGGGCCGTGGGAACGCGAGCTGCATCCCGAACGGGTGGACACGCGTTTGACGGCCACATACACGCGCGTCCGACCCCCAAAAACCTAAACTCCCACCAGTTGCTGGTGTCGAGCAGAAATTGGGCAGATTCTTTGGGCAGCGATTTGCGATTCCCGACCAACGCGCCAAACTCCCCCCAGGTGGCGGACGCCAATTACATCGCCGCGTCGCTCGATGGCAGCCGATTGCATTCGATGCATTTTGCAGTGCCCGGCCAGAGACAGCGAAAGAGCGTCAGAGAGAGAGCGAGAAAGATGAACGCATCCTGCAAACGGCAGCTGTCAAAAGTCAAATTCGATTGCCGGCTTGCTGGTGGTGGTGGTGGTGCATAAATAAAACTGCGCAGGCAGTAAACAAATGCACTTCCGGTTGTGTAATGTCGTTTGACCGACCGCCCCAATCGATGGAACGGCACGCGCCCTAAAAAAAGGAAGACCAGGACCCGGACAAAACCCCCAAAATGCACTGCGTAACGCCACGAAAGTCCTTTGCCACTTTGTGGAAATCCATTTGCCAATACAGCCGTCAATCCCTGCCGCACCGTGCAAAGTGCATCCCGCGTCCGGGTGGGAAATTGTTATCCACTTACACACACGCGCGCGCGGCCACGACCACGACCTTTTTTGTGATTTACGTGCGAACGACGTGGGTTATGCATGCGTTCGGGGCATGCAAACCTTCTGGGCCAAAGAACTACCGAAAAAAAACGAAAAAGCCATCGTGGCCCACCGGCGCCGAGTGCAGTTGCATCGCGCGTTGCACCAGGATGCGACCCATGCGCGGTCCAAACAGAGTCCCGCCCTCCCGCGCTCACTCAACACCATATTTGATCACCTTTCGACGGGAGTCGCGGGAAAATGCAGCCAGCGATGCACCGCACGGTGCATCGGCTGACCACCGCCCGTTATCTTCGGTGGTTTTACAGGCAATCAATGGTCGCGCGGGTTTTTTTTGTTTTGCGTCACCCGCACCGAGATTCAGCCTTCCGAGAGGTGCACTTGCTGCACATGCAAATCTATCAGTCGGCGGGCGGACGGGAGGCTTATGACACCCCGGCTTTATGTTTTTTATTACCCCCGGGGGAGGCTCTAAGGGGGTGTCAGAATTCACCCCCGGCCGAAAGCCTGGTTGGACACGTGTTGTTATTTTATTTCGCTCCACCTTTTTGCAGCCCCCGGGCCAACCAGAATGTCAAATGGAGCGTATGGGGGAATCGGGGGAAAGGATAAAAGGAAGCAAAAGAACGAGCAGAACGCAGGAGCACATGTTCTGACATTGATGACCTCACGAATGGGCGCCGAGGAGTCCGCAAGTGTGCCGGACCGCAGGGATAATAACGTATTAAGTGGCGTCCTGTCCTGGGATGCAAGTCGCGGGTGGATGAAAAATGCATTTCAATTAATTTGTCGGTTTTTCGGCTGCCTTTTTTGGGACATCCGCGATCGTTTCGCGGTCATCGTGCCGTTTGGTTTATCCTTTTTGTTGCCCATTTTGGGGGCTTCTCCCTATTTGCTGCTCTCCTTTGGATCCTTTAGGACAATATTTGCGAATGGAAATCAAACACACACAGAAGAGAGCGGTTTTCGTTCGTAATTGGCCCATTTTCTACGGTGTTTCCATAGGCTGCAGGCTGATATGACGGTTCCAACATTATTAGTAGCGACTGACAGACATTGAGTAAAGGACACGTAGATCCATCAGCGTGCGACATGTAAACTTTCCGTCAACCACCACCAATTAAGCCACGCGCACCGTAATGCACTTAATCGACCACTAATTGTGCCAATAATCAATAATCAAGCTCTGTGATCGGCTCGAAAATGGGACAGTCCATCACGTAAAAAGCGCAACGCGCCAAATACAAAGAATCCGTAAACCGTAACCGCAACGGGGAAACATTTAAATCTGGTGCATAATTCACCGCGGCATCGGTCAGCACAAGTCACTCACAATCGGCGCGTTTGTCGATTGTTGTGTATTGTTTATTTATCGTCCCTCGCCCAACCCAGCCAAGCCAAAGCCCATTAATAACCGCGGCTCACGGCGTCACGGCGAACGTGCTCACACCTGTGAACGGCTAAAGTGTTGTTAACACCATCCGACGGCGTGATTCGACAGCGGGGTCCCTCCCTCTCCCCGAACGGTGCATTTCCGTAATGTGGCCCGAGCCCGGGGGGCCACCGATGTATGGATTAGCCGATGTCGTGCGATCGCAGCCACGCTACGTGGACGAGCCGCGAGCTTGCTGCACGTGACCCTTTTCACGCGACCAACCTGCGTTAATTGCAGTGCGTTTAGCAATCAATCGGTTCGATTATCGGCACGCTTTGGCAAAGGCGGAGGACCGCCCGGGGGCCTACGGCCTACGAAGTCTGCCTTCCGGACTCTACTTCCTATCTAAGAGGCAGCAGAATTGATCTGCTTTATTCGAGCAATTGTATCGAAACCTTCTGCTTGTTATGATGTTATGCAACTTTGTTTTTTGTCGAAAATGTAAATTAATTGAGGGAATGATAAATTTAAGAGAATGGATCAGCAAATCTTGGGCCACCAGAAACCTCCGTTTAAAGTCTAGACCAACGAGTCCGTAATTTGTAAATGCGACCGAAAGCACAACAAAAAAGAGCTCGCTCCCTTCCCAAGCTCTGATTTCTGCAAATCAAAATGCATCTCGGGCCCGAGTGCATCCCGAGGCATCGCGATTGACTGCGCTCCGGTCTTCGGACCGATGGTGTCGAATGGCCCGAGGGAGACGGCCCTCCGCGTAATTGCATGTTCAACATGAGACGGGGTTTTGCTACTGTTGTGCGTGCGGTGCTACTGTGCGAGGGGCCATTCCGGTGCTCCGAAGAAGAACCGGACTCCCGATGCGATCCAGTCAATCGAGCATTTCTTTCCGACGATCTGTATAAGCCGTATTTGATAGTCGAACTTTAATCACGAGCTGTAATGCTCTGTCTGCTGGCAGGAGGATTTCTCATGAAAGCCGCCGTGCCGTGCTCGAACAGGGCCCTAAATTGTCGCATGGAAATTATTTTGTTCATGCTGCCGGAAAGCTGGAAAGTCGTGGTCGCCGGAGTGGAGCGCAGAAATATGTTATGTCGTGAACATCGGCACAACTGCCACTGGTTCGGGTGCCGCTTGCGGAAGGGGCCACATTAAAATAGGAACCCACACGAAGTACACGAAGTCGTGCAGTTCGAGTCCGGCGGATCCGGTTCCGCGACGGGCGCCGGCTGCTCGTCTGCTGCATGTTTCAGTCATTTATATTAATACGATTATTTATAATAATCATATTACGAGCAATATGTTTATTAGCATGCAAATGTGAACCACGGTCCGGATCGTGAGTCTCGTGCTTTGCGAAAGACAGAAAGAGCGACGGAAAGGACACCGATGAATCATCGGACCACATAATTCGTGGCAATATAATATTGCGGCCCCTGGAGGTAATCGTGTTCCGTCGTGCCCACGGTAGCGACCGAAAGATCAGACGGAGACCTCCTGTGAGCGTGAACGTCTCGCTTTTCGCTGATAATGTTGTTAAGGATTTTCTGTGCCAGGAGGTAACGATTATTTATGCGCTGAGGTTTTAGTCAAGATGGGCAAGCAGATCTTAACCAATTCAAGCAGGATGTGAATGGGCTTTATCAGTTTTAATTGGCATTTTGAAGACCTATGTTGGAATCGTTTCGTTTCAAATCCCATATTTTGGGAGAACCTTTTCATCCTAAATTCCTCTTACGCAACTTCGACCAACTAAGGCTTGAAAAGCATCGTATATTAGAAATTGACAAATGCTACACGAATGAGTCAAGCATAAGTTTTTTTCCCCGTAGTTGCTCGATAGACTTCCGTTGCAGTTCTTGGTGCGCTTCCTCGAGCAGTCACCGGTGTGCTGGAACAGTTCCAGTTCCAGCCGAAGGAACAACAAATGCACCGAGCGCACCATCGCACACGGCACCACGGGACACCTGGGCCCGCGATAAAGTCAAATCACCGGCGCGCGTCTCGATCCGTTCGGCGTGGACAAACAAGCGGCCTATGCGCGCGGCCCACCGAAAACTGCTAATCTACAAAACAAACACTCCCAGCGCTTCCGGCGACATCCGAAGGCTGGCGACGCCGCTGCTCCGTAGGACGGAGCGAGATGATGTTGTTTTAAGAAATAAAACTATCGGCAAACGCGAAAGCGCAGCACCATTTGTCGCCGTAGATCTACGAGCTGCTCCGGACGGTGGCCATCCTTTGGCCCATTGTTTCACGGTATGTCGCGCCGTTTTTTTGTTGCCACTAGCATAATCCTCCAGGGGCCTTCGGCGGCCGGAGCTGGCGGAAAGAAAATCGAATCGAGAACCGGAGTCGCAGTTTCATGTCGCGGTTCTCGGGCGATGCTCGATTGTTTACAATCCATAACCGGGCAAAGCCGGGTGTTCATCAGCCACCCGGGACCGTGGGCCTGCAATTGGGCCGGATGGCAGTCATCCTGGCAGGGCACACCAACCGAGCGGAAGTCACAGCGCGTCATCTCGCGATAAGACCGCGAAACGGCCGGAGTCGTGTTCGGCCTCCGAAGGACTGCGCACTCCGAAGCCGTGCAGGTGAAGTTGCTTTTGTTATCAGCGGAAAGATAAATAAAGACGTAGCCCGTGTTCCTGGGCTCCCGCTGCATCCCGTCGATCGATTCGTGCGGAAACGATGCACAAGTTTTGGTCCAACGACTCCACGGCTTCCTTTGGCAGGCTGCTGGCCCGGGGTTCGTCCGCGCCAAAGCTGTGGCCCTGTGCATGTGGCAATGTGTCAAAAGCGAGAAAGTCACCGAAATGGGTGTTGTCTTTTCGTCCTCTCGGGCGGTTCCTGGCGTTGCTGAGTTCATTTGTAAATACACGCCCCGGCTAGCTGTCGATAGATGGCTCAAGCTCAATGACAAGTCGGACAAATTGGGCTCCAGCTTGCGGACAATATTCGGTGCTCTAGCCGTGACGGAATTGGTTGACTGGTTTTTGTAACTTATTTATGAACATGAGCCACGAGAACAAGTCCGGATTCGATGCCCTTCAAGAGTTAAAACTTTCTCGAAGGTGATTGTAAAAAAATGTTTATGTTTATTTAGTAGTTTAGTCACCTCTGCAGATTAATGGGTAAGAGGGATAAAAAGTTTTGAACTTCATGAATCAGAGCTTTATCTTGTGGCTATTCCAAAGCGAGTAATATTTTGAAACGATCCAAAAATTGAGTCGCTGGTGGTCACTGACGGGCTTTTCCACTATCCACTAAGTGTTAGGTTGTGAACAAAATTACAAGCATGTGAATATCTATAAGTTGTCAATTGTTATCTTGTCCTTCCGATCGTTGAGTATGCTTATGTTGGCATCCGCAGTATCAGTGTTGGATTGATCGCATTGAGGCCCTATAAAGCAAGTTTCCTAGGATTGCTGTTCTTAGGCTCGGTTGGTACGCCATATGTGATCATTTACCTGATTTTATAAAACGCGCTGCCTTCTACTTGGCCTACGATCGTTAACGTTTAGCATCGTAATGTTTAGTTGAATTGATTGTTTCATGAAAAGTCAAACGAAGCGACATTCAAAGAGTTATGAGTAAATTTGTAAGTAGAAAGTGAAAAGAAAAGAATTGTAGGTATCGGAACTTAATTACCGACGTGAGGCCAGCCGAAAGCTCGTTCGATCGCACTTAAAACTAATTTCAAACACTGCGTATTTCCGTCTTCAGCCGTCCCTGAAAGGATCGAGCAACAAACAGAGCTCGTGAAAGCAAACCGCATAGAATAAACAGCATGGCACACATTTCCCCGAGCGCAAACGGAATAAACCGTTCGCGTTGTTTATTTGTTTTTGGCCAACATATTTCGCCCACTGCAAACCACACGCCGGTGCGAAAACAATGTTGCCGAAAGTATGCGAATCTGGAGCCCCCCGTTTTCTTGAAGAACATGAATCGGTGGCAGATAAACTTTCGGGCGGCAAATTTAGTCCTCCTCCTGTTGTCGTCGGCCGTGGTACGACGGATTCTAAATTATGCTCCACAAAGTGGGTGGTCAAGGGGGGTGGCCACCCGGTCGCCGTCGCCGATTGCAATCGACAAGCGCCAGCGCCGGGTACCGGTCGGCCGGGTGATTATCGAAAGTTTGGTGCCCAATTATTGCCGACAGACCCCCCCAAAGCCACCAATCGCTCGCTGTCTCACTCTCTCTCTAAGCTGCCGTCGCAATCCGGTCGCAATTTTCTTCTCGCATGGCGCGTTGTACATAGTTTGGCACCGAAAGCCGAGCGGCCTCGGACCGGATTTCTTGTGACAGAAGAAACAATAAATAAATCATGCCACCGTGCATTAGTAGGCGGCGGCTGTGGCTGGTCCGGCTGGGCCGAGCGGGGCGAATACCAATTCCTGGTGAACGCCGGCCCGTTGGCTAAACACTGGCCACCCCGTTTGGCCCGGGCGCCAAATGCGCCGACCGAGGGATTGTTGCAAAAGTTGCAGTCCTTCCGGTCGCGGCCAAGCCCCCTCCGTGTGTGTGTGTGGAGGGGGCTTTTTGTAGCATAAAACATTTTTCGTGAAAGTAAACCATCCCCATACTGCTCCTGTGCCCCATGTCCTCTGTCCCCCCCTGGCCGGTTCCAGAGGCCCAAGCCCGAGAGAGAGAGAGAGACGTTTTTCGATTTCGATTCGGCATTCGGAATTCCGGGACCCCGGCAATAGTCGGGCCCCGTTCCAGCATCTCCCTTGAGATCCTGTTGGCCACCCACCGCCCCACAGTACGGTCCCTCACGGTGCCACCCGGCCACGCATCACTTGAGAAGGTGAGGTACGGTAAGCGAACACCGGCCAGCAGCATCGAATGCAAAATAATATTTATAAAGCACCGGGCCGGGCCGGGGAGTGCGTTGTTAGTGTCCAGCGAGCGAGACCGGTGCTCAGCACCACCCACACCGAGGGCCACCCACACCGAGGCCGATCCACCCTCACACTCGCACTGTGCGATTCGATTGCGACTGCGGCTCGTTGCAGCGCCGAGGCGAACGTCTAAGCTCTCAGCGCCCCGCAGCGGCCCTCGCGACCCGAAGGAAAGAGAGATTCACGAGCCTACCACAATCCCCCGGCTGTCCCCGCCATCCGTCCCCGGCTGGGTGATGGGTGGCTTCACGGAAAAAAGGCGGATGGCAAAATCGGGTTCCGTTCCGTCGTCGATTTGGTTTCGTGTCCGAGGCCCGGGCCCAGGCCTTTCAACGTTCGATTGGCGTGTGTGTGTGTGTGTGTGCAACGCAACATGGCGCACGGATGGTCGCGCGAGTGCACACATACACCATGCCACCCAGCCACCCACGCACCCGGTGACCACCCTGGGATCCTGGCCGGAGTTTGCTTTCTTTCCATCAAAAAGCCCGGCCGTCGTCAGACGGTGGTGGCCCGTTGTTCGGTGCACAAAAACGGACGGTGGTCCACCCGCGACCCCCGGGCGACCACCCCCCCAGGGGGTTGCCATGGAGCAAGGCGGGAGAGAATGGGGATGAAAAATAAGCAACCCGGGTCCGGCCCGGCCGTATTGCGTATGCGCTTCCCTTGGCGTGCGTATCCAATCAACGGCGAACGACGACGACGTTCGCTCATCGTTCCGCCGATCCCAAGTCGTGGGGGTGGGGGTGGCCAGTTCCTCAACCCACCCCGTGTGGCGGAGTTCGAACGATGAATTTCGAGCTTCGATCGATGCGAACCCCCGCCGAAGGGATGCTCCGCGACGACGACGACGACGACGATGACGGCGATGATGATGATGACGGCGACGGCTTGCCTTGACCAACGCATGACGACCACGACAACGACGCTGAGCGGATCCTGGGAACCTTCACCATCGGTTACCGTCGCTGCTGCTGCTTCGGGGTGGAAACGCATCTCGGGATGCAACCCGGCGTCCCGGTGCGCGTCCTTTTCGGGAACAAGAGATCAGTGGGTGGCCGGGTGGATCGTCCTTCGTGCAAAGGCTTCGCTCGCACCGTCGAATTTCCGGCGCGCAAGATCCGGCCAGCTCCCCGAAGGGGGTTTCCCGCGAATCGTGTCCCGATGCGTGCGCTCGCGCGTGTGTGTGTGTGTGTCCGGGAGTTGTATTATATTTTAAAAGTTGCGAGCCCATTTTCTTTGCGCGCCCGCTCGGCGCAACTACATAAGAATCCGGAGCACGAGGACGACGGCGGACGGTGCAGCAATAAGAAGAAAAACTGGTGGCTCTCGGTGCCCCTCGGTGGAACTAATTTGTCGAATCCTTCTGAACGAATCCCACACACATACAAGCGCGCGGAGAGACGGACGTGATCCGGGTTGGCTGGCTGGTGAGGAAGAGTTTTCCCGGGGATTTTCCCGGTCGCCAGCGTGTCGATATTTCCTTTTCACGCACCGACCGGAGTGGCGTACCCCCCTCGGGAAGGAACGCACCAGGACGAAAGGAGGCGCCTGGTGCGCCATTCGTGACAGAGAGAGAGAGGCCGAGAGCGACAGATGAAACGGATCGAAGGCCCAGAAATGCAATGTTTGAAACGATATGTGCAAACAAATATTATACTCGCTCGTTGACGGCGATCCTGGTCGTGGCGTCGTGGGGCGTAGGAACGTCCCGGGTTCGGGGCCTTTCGTCAGGGGCCCGATGATGATGTTCTTTCTTTGGCGACCGAAAAGGACTCGCTCAGCCCCAACGACCGTCGTGCTCGGCCTCGGAATTGGCATTGCCAAAACCCGGGCCACAGCTGGCCACAGTTGGCTGGGCTAGGCCCGGGCCACCCACCCAGCCACCCTTCGCCGGGTGCATGTTATTTTTCGATGGACAAATTGATTTTAATTTCCAGCCGTTTGCGATGCGCCAGCGCCAGCGCGTTCGACTTGAGGCGGCCGGGTCCGGGACTCGAGATGGGGTTAATTTTTTATGCTGCACCACACGCCGTGTGCATTGGCGAGTGCGGTGCAGCATGAGCATTCGAGCACAGCACACCACAAACCGTCTGTGGCTTTTTCCGCCCAAAGAAGAAGTTCCTCCTCCGGTTGGCTTGGTGCCGTGCCCCGGACGGAACCTACTGCAGCTACTGAAAGCGATATTCCACGACTTTGTCGATGTGTGCGATTGATTTTGCGCCCGCTGTTGGGGTGGCACCGATATTGCACACACCGGACCCATCCGTCTCCGGCCTTTTTCGGACGCCGGTGCCAATATGTGTTTCCCGTTCCAAGGGAATGGCGGTTGAAGTCGGATTTTTTGTGGAACCAACTCAACTTACTTTGTAGTTCTTTCTGTGTAACTCGTGTGATGCTGTAAAATATCCCAGTTTCTAATCATGTGAACAAACGTCCTTCGAATGCGTCAATTTTGTTTCACTTAACTTATCGGTACCAAATAATGTACGGCCTTATCGCTTTCAATTCCCGACACTTCCGGGCATGGGCTGGACAATGTCCCCGTTCGATCCGATGACTCGATGATTATGCCTACCCCCATCGGTGACATCGATGATGCTGCATTTCCTTTGAACTCTCGTGGGGCTGGCGGATGGTAAGGTTCGTGGATGCTGTTTCTCGAGCTTCGGTAGCTCCGACGATGATGATGCCGGGAACCGTGGGCCTTTCTTTCGGGGCTCAGATCGATCAGAACGACGGCGGCACCAGCAACTGAAAAAGAAATGACAGCTTTACTGCCGGAACCCCTTGTTGCCAATCGGCATCGTCTTCCGGTGCGGTTGATACGCATCCGAATGCCATGCACTGCACGGCCGGCTACCTATGCAGTACCTATGAATGCATAATTGTGTCGAATTGTAGTCCAAACTAATATGAGCGTGGATTAGAGCGGAGCGTGTTGTTTTGGGATACGGTGCACCTCGGTACTTCTTCCGGACTTTGTTAGGCTGCAGGACGCTATCGATTCAACGGAGCATAATAGAGTCCCTAACTTGAATTGATGGTTTTAAATGGGATGAAGTATATTTTGTTATTCAATTTTCTTTTCCCCGTTCAACATTTTATAGATAATCCTCTAAATTCTGGTTTGGTTTATTTTATCATTTGAAATAACTATAATTTGATTTATTTTAAGCTTACCTATTGGATGCTCTGTTAGTTTTAAACGTTTACGGCCACTTTAAATCACTTGACCCAGAACGGATCAAGCCGTGGATGTTCGTTCATTGCTAGTAATCCAATAAAATAATTTACAGTTAATAAATTGATAAAATAAACATCAACTGCGTTACGTTATGTGTCTGTTTTTTAGTCCAAACTGCCGACACTTGCAGCTGCGGTTGCTCTTCGGTTGAACACGGATTTTTTAGGTCACTTTGACCGTGGGTTACAGTTCACTGCGAACCACGGATGGGGCTGCCTGCATAAATGAAGCAATCCTTCTACAGCCCCTTCCAGGACGCTATCACGCAGCACGGAGAGCAGGAACTAATAAAGCAATTAGTTTGCGTGTTATTCTGCACACACACACTCGTGACCTCTCCGCCAAGCACCGGAAACGGGCCCGGGACCCCTTCGTCCCGGTGGTCAGGTGTCGCCATGAATTATCCAACACCAGAAAACCCCGCCGGACGCCGGGCAATGATGAACCGTGGGAATTGGCTGCACAGAGCGCAGCCAATGTTGCATTGTGCGGCACCCTCCTAAATGGCCGGGATTACAGGTCATTTTTTTTACTCTTTTTTGTGCGAACTGCAATCGGGACGCACGCGGTTTGCTGACCGAAACGGACGAAATTGATGAAGTTTGTTACTTGCAACTGATTTTTGCTCCACCGGTCCCGGTTGCATTCAAACGGAATTCTATATCATTACACACGATGACACCATGCAAAATAGACGGGCGGGAACCGACCGGGAAAAAACAAATCGGGATCCCGATTTCCGGTGCATAATGCAAGTGGTGCGATGAAAATCTCCGGCGCCGTTTGGCGGGTCAACAAGGCGAAACAATTGATCGGCGTGGCCGGGTCCTCCAGCCGATTGTGTGTCCCCCTCGCAACCCAATTTCCACGGCACCCATCCCCATCCCCATCCCCCACTCAGCCCCTGATTGAATTCCCGCCGGCCGTCGATAACTCCGGCCAAAGAAGTCATATGCACCATACGCGAACGGAACGGCCAGCGCAGCGCAGGGCACGGCACAAAAACTAAGTCATTGCCTCGGCTCAATCTAGCGCAGCGGAAAGAAAGGCGGCTACAAAAAGTGACCATTTACGACCCATCCTCCCAGGCCCGCCGACGCCGCTGCCGTGGAAAATTGCGACCGACCGGGGAAAAACCTTGCCGGAGGACCTTAAATGGCTTCTCAAAGTGCAGACACAGAAAAAAAGGAATACAGGACACAACACTCGCCGTGTAACGGAACGATCGGCGGATTGAAGGAAACACAAAAACGCTGCCCAACGGCCATCGCTGATCGCACTACGTCATTCCGTGTCCTCCGCGTCCGCGTTGGTAGTGGTGGTGGTGGTGGTGTGTTGGTCCTGGGTTGGTCCGGGCGCGCACCGTGAAAGTAATTGGATTTCAGTGGAAAAATTGCAATCTAATAATATTATAGTTGTTGTCGATAGAATATTCAAAATGATTCGTTTCGATTCGGCCTTACTGGCGTCGGCGGCGGCGTTATCCTTTGGCGGTGGCGAGCTGGTGCAAGTGGTCCATCCAGTCTATCCGGTGCGATGGGCAATCGAAGATTCCGTATCCACTAGCGCGACGCCGCCGTACCATTTTGGAACGATTCTGTTGATTTGATTTCCATGCAGTCCGGCTGGGGTTTATTGTGTTTCGGCGCCGTCGTCCTTGCGTCGTGGGGGGCTCACTCGCTCGTGACACGATGCTGACACACACACACACACATGAGATAGCGCATTGTGACAGGATATCGCCGAGCTGCTGTCTTTATCGACACTCTTCTTCTTGTGGTGTATACACATCCTTTGCCTGCCTATCACCAATTCAATCACTATCGAAGATGTGATAATTGATTTTGCTTTACGTGAATGGTGAGGCTTTCAGATTAGCGTCGAAATTACGGCGTCCACGGGAACTACAGTTTAAGGGACCTCTATATTTTACGCTTTTTAAACCTAGTGATAGTTTACCAGCCATTAAAAAAGTGTCTATATTTTAAAGGCACATTAAATCACCTTCAAAATATTAGTTTTGTGAGCCAAATGGCCCAGTCCCAAAAGCCAAGTGCTTTAAATTCTTTGTAAATATTATCCTGGAACTAGAGTTAAATGCGTTACGTAAAAGCCATTTTAATCAATAAATATTTATTTTGCCCTATCCGAAGCTAAACGAAAAAAGTTAAACTAGTTCACTACAATATCTAACGACTTTTTGACCATAATTTAATGAAATTGATATTTAAACAACGGAATTTAACAAGAAAAAGAATGTATGTATTAATTTACTTCTTCTTCGACCACAAAACGGTGTTTGAGCAAAGCTGGCAACCATTTCGCCGCCACGCGGTTCAAATTAAATGTAACTATCGGCCGTGCCGAGTTTGACTCTGTGCGCCCCGAAGTGCGATTGTATCGAAAGTATCTTAATCAAAATATTCTCCCCATTCAATCCGTTCTTTTGTGCGGTGGGGATCCGTTCGATATGATGACTCGACACAGACACGAGCTGCCATAATATCTCATCGACTAGCCCGACCGGGAAACATATCGCCGTTCCCACATGGTCCAATCTACTCCTTCCAGCCGGCTGTGGCTGCTGAAAGCGGCGAGCATGACGCCGTGGGTTGGCGGTGTTGCTGCTGTACGCGGGTCATTAGTTGCCTAATCAGGCGAAGAATTTGAAACAGATCCGTCTCCCCGACCGACGGCCGGCCCGTCGTCCGGCTTTCCTTTCGCGGGCTCGTTCGTTGCTTTCTTGTTATTTTATTTTGCTTTTGCTATGGCTCTTGCGCGAACCAGGAAGTCGTTCCGTGACACTGCCACACAGTGACCGCAATCTTTTAAAAATAAAGTTTCTTTGCGCCTCTCTTTCTTCGCCTTCGACCGGGCCGGGAGCTCAATGGGCGCCCATCATGAGGTGTAAAATTGCACCATTTAATCTTTAATCTCCTCCGGTGAAGGAGCCCGTTTGGGTTGCGTGAAAGGAGCATAAACATAGCGAGAGAGAGAGGGCCATGGCACTGGCCCCACCGATACAGACGGGGAGGCAAATATGAAATAAATCCTCGCGAGCGATTAAGTTGTAAATCGCTTTTTACCCTACTCCGGCACCACATCGGACGGAGCTCACGGACGGAAACAGTAGCGCCCGTACAGCATCGGGGCCTTCTGTGGGATGAATCGAAATGAAACGATTAACCAAACAATGGACGTCTCGCAATCGACACACACACACACGCGGCCGACGAACTAACATAAAACATTAACCACCGTGCTCGTCGTCGTCGTGGGGTTGGTGGCAACATTATGCGCGTTCGGTCGGGCGGCCGTAAAAGAATGGGCCACCGCCTTCGAAGATGTTCGAACAAGAAACACAAAGTGAGTGGCCCGCCACCGCACAGAAGAAGCAGTTAGACGACGCGGTGCAGGTTATGCTGCCTTTCCGGCTCCTGGCGGTGGCCAGAGACCGAGAAACCCCAAACAAAATATGATGACAACACGATGCCGGCAGCCCGACTTATGCCGTGCCGTGGTGTTGTTGACCGTTGAGCATTTTTTGCCGTTTCATGTTCAGGTTGGGCGGCGGCAGGTGGCGGCCAGTGTCGCCCGATGCTCGGCTATGCACCGGCACCATGCACCCCCATGCTGTACCGGTTTATGTTGGTAACTATTTTTGCGCCCACCCCGATCCATTTTGGCCGCTCTCTACTTTTCTTCCACATTCTGCGGTTTTCCAGCCTTCAGCCTCCACACCAGTTCCCCACGGAACGAGGGGGGCGGGCGAGGGAGCACACCGTAAATGACTCTCCTCAAATGGCATCCGGTCGTAAATGTGTATCAAAGTTTAAGACAATAATCTACGCCCGGCGGCCGGCCGGTAGTACGGATTTTAAATATATTATATGTGCGTTATAACGGGTCCCCGCTCTCGCCCCTATCCACCCGCCCGGACGGCCCGGCCCGGCCCGTGGAATGAAATGAAAATCCGAAATATCATTACGTTCGCCGCACGGCAATGAGTTTCGGGTTTGTTTCGGTCTCCCGGTGGTTCGCCGGTCGGCTGGCCGGCCGGCAACATGCTGCTGCTGCCGCTGACGCTGATGATGATGATGATGTGCCGGTTTTATGTTGCTCGTTGCTTTCGGTTCCCTATCCCGGGCCTAGAGCCGGGCGCTGCCACCCGCCGGGTCCGTGGCCGTTGCGTGTGATTATTGTTATTACTATTATGTTTTATAATAATGTTTCGTTTTTTTTTTATTCTTCATTCGATTTCTTCACCATTCTCTTTCTCTCTCTCTCTCTCTGTCTCTGTGGGTTATTATGGGGGCTCTCTTATCCGTAAAGTATGCGCTGAAATGGATGCGCGCTGCTAGAGAGGTCATTTTCGATTGCCTGCCGTGCCGGATGATGAAGCTGTTGATGCCCTGCCCTGTTGGGGTTAAATGCCGAGCCACTAACCAGCCACTTTATGCCACCGAAGCACCCGACGGGGGAGCGGTGTGTGAGAAGTCGTTTTCGGGGTCGAAACACAATCGGTCGGTCGGTCGGGGCTATCGGGCTGCCGGCATCGCGCGGGCGAAACGATTGTATTTCAAAGCGAGCGTCTTATCGGAAGCTTTCTGGGCAAATGTTCTGTTTACGGAAACAGCACCTAAGACAAAGATCTGGGCTATTTTCATTCATTTATTTATATTATGACGCGATTGGGGTTTATGAGGGTGTCCCGTTTATGCTTCAAACATTCCGCGGACTTTGACTCGTTCTTATAGCCATGTTTTAGCCAACACTGTCCTAATGAAAATAAATAAATAAACTGGCTTAATAATATTAAATGATTTTGGACAATGATTCCAATGAAATAGGTTTGATACCTCAACAGACCGTTCCAAAAACAGAAGTTTGAGGATGGATCGCTGGAATCGCTGGAAAGTTTCAAGATAGCCACCCGTCAAAGGATATAAGTTCTCTGTTCATAGCGGTTAAAAGAAACTTTGTAAAAATCGTGCTAAATGAAATAAAATAAACTAATTGGACCACAACACAAACCACATCAAACCCCTTCGGGTTTTGCAGCACATTAACCTGTTCCCAGCACTATTAATATCGGATTTGAGCATAATCAATTAAAACACCTGTCGCTCATTTACATCCACCAGGGGCTGAGCCGAGGAAAGGTGCTAACAGCATAACGAGACCCACCCCGGTAGACAAACAAGCGCCAAGCACCTGGCCCCGTTTGCCAGAAGATTGGCCAAAGAGAGCTGTGCTGGTCCGTGGTGCAGACAAGAAGTCGAACGCTCGAAAGCTGACCCACCCCAAAGCTGAAGCATCGGAGCATCGTTCCCGGTTTCTGGCACGCCAGAGCACCGACCAAAGATGCTCCGGAGCAACAGTAGCAGCATGGCAGGAGTGTGAACATCAACACCGAGATTCTAAGATAACAACTATCACATTCCTTACATTGTTCCGCCGGTCGGTCGGCCACCGGACCGGACCGTTTTGCCCAGTCAGTCCGGTAATCGGTCCGGGTGTATATTTATATGGACACCTCGCTCTCGAGCGAGGCGCCCGACAGCCCGGTGGCAGAGAAGGAACATGATCCCAAACGGTCCTTCCCGTATCCTCGTAACGGTTCGTGCCGAGCAAGGTCATGATGGCGATGATGATGCTGTTGCGGCCTCCCCATTGCCCACCGAGAACCTGACGTGCCAAGGCCATACTTGAATGGTACGGTGCTCTGGTGCTCACTTTCTTCACGGCAAACCGGTGTCTAGCTTGCAGCCAACCCGGCCTGTGGTGGGCTGCACATCTTGCCGGCGTGCGGACGATGATGCCGCCGTCTCAGTATTCCAACTATGGCATCGTTTTGTAGACCAGTCGCTCGGTGGTGGATAACGGAAAAAAGGAAATAAACTCCGAAGTTGCTTCTCAAGCTCATTGGCGAGGATTTACTCCGAATCCTGAATGGATCCTTCCCCTGGGAATGCCAGCATCTTGCCCCGAGACATTCCGACCCGGGCCGGTTTGCCGGAGATTATCGGCAAATGGAGCTTAAACTTCTTCACACTAACTACATCATCAACCAGGGCGGCCATCAACAAGCCAGAGATTGTGTTGGGCGTGCCGCACTGCCTTGGCATTCCGATTGCGGCACTTCGGACGTAGAAACATCTCGCTTATTGAGGAAACTTTGGAACTTTCGTTGGCAAAAGTTTGAACCAAAGAGTACGGGGGGTCTCAACCTGTGTGTTGCGTTCGTCATTAAAGGCTTCCTTACACGTTTCTTACCGATGTTATCGTAACGGAGCAGGAGCACTAAGCGAACCCAGCAGATGGTCGATGACTTTCGTGCCGCCTCGTCTATTTGAATACCCCAAAAGCAGGTCATCTGATAGGCGCGGTGGTGGTAAGTGAACCATTGCGCCCGCCATAACGCTCATAACGCACTGGAGGCGTACTTTCCGAGACCCCACATCCGAACAACTAGACATTGTTTAATGGACAACAAAGTGGCGATCATGTTAACGGCAGAGTACGGCCAAAAGCCTCAGCCTCGCCACTTTTATGAGCCTCGCTCGACCGCGTTGCTGGCCGCGCGGACATAAACGTTCGCTATCGGCGGGCCCATATCAATGGCCAAATATTCAAAAACGCCAACAAACCGAAAACTCCACGTACTTGCGCCGGCTGCGGTACTTGGCTTTGCGTACCGAAGACATTAACGGGCCATGATATCTCATGCGAAGATTATTTTATTTATTTCACTTCACATCAGTCGGTTCCTTTCCTTTTCGCTTCTTGGCCCCGCTTCGTATTGTTTGTTGCAAGACCCCGTGCCATTTGGTTGTCTTGAGTTTTGAAACTATCTTTTAACCCCCGGCGGATCTTTTGCCTTTCGCTAGTGCCAGCGGCAGTACAGGAACGTTTCATATTTATATTCGAAATATAATTCTTCTAGATTTTTATTGCCACCGCCGGTTCGAAAGCATAAATTTGAACAATTAAATGCGCCCGCAGCACCGTCGAAGCTTCTTCCGTTTCGGCCGGTTTGTGACTCTTAACATCGGACTCAAAGCTCTTGGACCAAACTTCTTCGTGATTCAATTGTTTCATAGCGCCCGCAGGACCCGGTGGGTCGTTCGTTCATTTTCCGGCGCATTTACCGCACTGTATTGGGTGAATAATTTCCAAATATTTATTACGATATGCAAATGAGACTTCGAGGGTTCGAGTTCAAGGTTTTCGGCCTTTTGGTTGTCAACGCGGTTCGTTTGTTCCGAATCCGCTTGACACGTGGTGTCTTTAGTGACCAAATTCTCCACGAAACATTTATTGACCCTGGGCAAAATCTTCTGAGACTACTCCGCTGGTTCCTTATTATGGTTTCTAAATTCTGGGATGTATGAGACCTATCTTGTAGCTTGCAAAAAGGCGATCAAGAGCGATCGCCATGACATAGGGCGTGTCCGCCAGACTGAGGCCGTCGGACTTATAATATACCATGAATTAAAATAAAGAATTAAAATGAGACTTCTCGCTGGTCCTTCGGCTTTTCGGGGTGATCATGTTTCCCACACACGCTGGCCCCATCGCGTTTCGCTCCATTCCAGTGCGATCCAGTTGCACGGGAGATCCGGGCATCACGGGAGCACGGTACGCGTGAGCGGGAGCGGCACCAAACAAACCGCTGAGCCGTTTTCCGGCGGGCCTTTCCGGGGGTAATGGTGATCGCGGTGGTGGTGGCGATCGTACGTCAAAAATCGTTCACCCCCAGCGGGCTCTCGGACCCCACATCTCCACCCTCCCTGCTCCCACCCCAAACCTCCACCCCATAATGACTCATCATCGTCCGTAACAAACGAGCTAGCGGATGTGGCTAATTCGTACGGTTTACAATCCGGTCCAGAAAACAGCGGGAGCCCTGCTCAGCTCTGGAGCCCGGCAGTAGCATTAGAAACAACATTACGCATAACATTGCGCGTTTCCGTGAGCGCGTGATCATCGCGCATCGCGTATGACCACGGGACCGCGGTGAGCACGGAAAGGAAAATAAATAATTCTCACATACCACCGCACCAAAACTCCTGAAATATATTTATGCTCCCTCGGCATCATTTCGAAGCTTGGCGAACTCCGCGGGAATCGCGCGCGCGCGCGGTATTATTACCCCGGGGGCGCTCGGGGCACCTCAGCGCTAACGATCAGCGTGAGGTGACCAGGGGAGTTGCGTAAATATCCGACCGATCTGCGCAGCGCATCATCTTGCGCAAGCGGCTCTTTCCGGTGAACCAATCCCGAAGGGTTTCAAGAGCCGGCGCGAGAGTGATGCACCGACCCCAACCGATTGATATGTTTATGTTTTATTAATACAAATGTGGCCACCCATCCCATCATTAGAATGCGCCTTCGTAGGTTCGCAATCGCCAATTTCGAGCCTTTCTTTGTTGCCGATCGCGCTACGTGATCTGACCGATAATCATACTTTGTTGCCGGGCCGTGCAGACTTTTGTTTTCGATGTTGGATGATAATTTGAAGAAATTATGTCTCATTTCTTACGCCACACACACACACACACACACACACACACGCACAAGTCACAGTCGCACTGGGGCTGGCTCAAGTCAGAAGCTACGCAAGCTATTGGCCAAATTATGCTTATTTTCGCAACGTAACCCCGGCCGGCCGGCCGACCGATCGACCGGGCGAACGATGTCAATTCTTGGCGGCCGACAACATGAGCATCATTAAAAAACGGTGAGAGGGCCACAAAAACAGGCAGCGGGTCCCAGGGAAGCTCCCCTCCCGTCGTGGAGTGTGTTTTTCCACCCAAAACCTTGTAGGGTAACGGATTTTCTGCGCGACGACGGCGGACGTCGGTGAAATTTGCAGCTCCAAAGCCGTGGCGCGTCGGCACGGATTGAATGATTGAACCCTCGACCGGTCCCGGCCACTACCCTGCCACGGCCTGCCTGGGTCCCCTGCCTGGTCGATGTTTCGAATGGCAAACGGTCATCCGTCTACCGGACCGGGCTACCGAATTCCCGGACCCGCGGCAACCTGCTTATTTCGGTAGTTCCGTTTTCCGAGTGCGGATGGCCGCGGGTTGGCCGTGTGAGGGAGGCCTGCAAGTCACCGCGCGCATGGCCCTCGAATAAATTATTTCCGCTCTCGGGCCGTCTAATTTTGATGAATTAAACGAAGAAATTGTATCGGTTCCTCCGGGGTTCCTCCGGAAAGATGGATGTGAACGCAGAGAGACACACACGCACGGGCCAGAAATGTGTGATCATGTCGACAACAGT